>NC_079215.1:40635628-40935628 GCF_029633865.1 Lampris incognitus | reverse complement strand
ATGAGTCCAGCATGACAGTCGTGTCTTCTTAATGTGCGTCGGTCAGATTTAAGTTGTGTTTGTAGACATGTTGACATTCAACTCCCATGACACTCCTCAGAGTCGCCGCCTGGACCTTCTTGTCCTTGTCCGCCAGCCCTATGGCTAAAGCATAATCTTCATATTATGCTCGGAAGATTTCCCAATTCGCACTCAGGTTGCCACTGAGCTTCATCGGATCTGGCGGGGTATGGTTGCGGCCATGGCTATTCACTGCTGTTAGCTAGCATTAGCAAACCAAAAAACTTGCTTGACAGCTCAATATCCCTTCAGCCACTACATCACCAAATCAAAGGTCCACTTCTGACACCATGTTTGATCTAGTGGTGTGTAAAAACGAGGCATACTCCAAGTTAACAGTTAATGGGCTTTAGTGTCGAACTGTAAGTATCAACAATACAGAGATGAACTGATGCACGCAGGAGACTGCGTGCCTTACGTAACTGACTACAGCTAACATCCACTGGGTGGTGCTATAATACCACTCGCAACACCAACCAACAGGTGGCGATATAACACTAACCCCAACCATGTTGGCCAATCAGAAGCCTGAAAAATAAAAAGCAAATGAGCTAAAAACGCTTTCCCGTCTACACGTCATTACTGAAAGACACGAAAGGAGTTTTCCAAAAGTTCAGTTTTCAGTGACCTAGAACGGAGTTTGCCTGTGGACAAAAGGCCAAAACACAGAAAAAGCTACCTTTTCAAAATAGCCGTGTACATGTGGACAAGGCAAGAGGTAGCTGAGGGGGTGGTTGTTGGTGAATGATTATGGACGCTGGACTAAGGGCTAAATGTAAAATCGTCGTAGCTTGGAACGACTTTGGTTACATATGTAACTCTGTTGTCCTTGCATCGGCAAGTTTACTTTCTTCCTCTTTCGTTAAAAGCGTTTCTTCTTAGTGACACATCCGAGTGTTTATCTTTACAAGGTAGATTACTCGTCAGAACTGGCAAGCGGGATTGAGGTTTATGTAACGTTAGAAACACATTAATAGCTGATCGATAACGCGTTTGATATGCTAAATATGGAGCTGCCAGGGAAGAGGAAGGCCAAAGAGGACGTTTACGGATGTGGTGAGGGAAGGCATGCAGGTAGCTGGTGTGACAGAGGACATGCAGAAGACAGGAAGAAATGGAAACGGATGATCTGCTGTGGCGACCTCTAACGGGAGCAGCCGAAAGTAGTAGGAGTAGATAACGTGTATGATACGTCTACTTGTAAGTGACTGTGGCAAGTCATTAACTACGAGGGGGTTTGGACAGAGGCGAATATCGTCAGTCACAGATATTATGTTTATTACGATACATATGTAGGGCAGTAGCCTGGGTGGGTGACTGAAGGGCTGTCTGTTGCACTGTCTATTCCCCTGCGAGTTCAGCAATTGTTGCCGTTTATCCCTTACAGGACACTTTATTCTGATATGTGTACTGCGTGGGACGCCAGCTTCCCTTAGCTTGTTTGACTACCTCGTAAGGTAAGCATGATGGCCCACAGCATCCCTAAAACATTTAAAACACCCATCCAGTCCATCTGTTCAGTTGGTTTGTTAATCTAGATGTTGAACTACGTTTCGGTGCGATTTTGAGAAGCGGGCACTTGTGATTTCTATGTAAATATTGGTCGTAATGTTTACTAACTTGCAGTGTACCAGCGTAGCACCCACTCAGTGGAAATGGTGCAGGATAAGCGTTAGCTTTTCAGTTGTAATCCATCTTAAGTCATTTAATTTATTTTTACACTAGATCACATGTTATGAATTTCTTATTTAACACTAGAACGACCAAGATAGTTATTATGACCATTTTAGATTTTTCAAAGTCTGTGTGTCAGCCTTGTGATGGCCTGGCACCCTGTCCAGGGTGTCTCCCTGCCTGCTGGAATAGGCTCCAGCATCCCCGCGACCTTGAGAGCAAGATAAGCGGTTCAGATAATGAATGAATAACTGTGGGGAAAAAAGACAGACAGGTGGGGGGGGGCACAACGCCGGCAATGGCCAGTCTTTCCCAGAAAAAAAAGGCTATATCTATCAACTTGATCCAGTTTGTCTTTATGTAGGTGACCGATTGCCACACTATTTAAACATTTCTGTCACATGGTACTTCTGAGCCAGGTCTTAGCTGCACCTCAAGTGTTGCACAATTTAGCTCAGGATATTTGGCAATAGTGATAGGATCCATCTCTCCAGCTAAAAGGACATTCTCCAGTTTAGTGATAGTTTGAAGGCCACTCTGGCTAAATTGCTCACTTGACTGCTGGTCAACTCTGTCCAGCATCTTGTAGTATTCCACCCTGTAATACTCCTCAGGAGTTGCTGGAAGGTAAGGAGGGGCATTACCTGAGAGGTGCTTTGGTGGTCTTCGCAGGTGGATGTTAAGGTTCATGTCATATCTGCTGCACATTTGTAGATGCTCTTGAATTTCTCCTCAGAACCTTTTGCCTTTAATGAAGTCTTCACATATTCCACTTCAGTAAGCATTCCAGACAGTTTCTGGCCTCTCCTGCAAGCTACAGTTGAGACACTCCAATTCTGCAATAACCTCACAAGTCATAATGAGCCCTAGGACTGTGGTACCTTTCTCAAATTTTTCTAACAAGCCTCTTGCTTTTGCACCTGTGGAGGACTGTGGTCCATTTTCAGCCATGTATTCCAAGCTCTGCAGCACAGGTTCATGATGGCTCAGAACAGACTTGATTGCTGGAGTCCTTCTGCTCGCACCTAGAGTCTAGCTTCTCTTTCTCGTAAGCAAAACACATTGATCCAAATTTCTGCAGTTTGGACATGTTTGGTTTCTTGGCTGTGAACAGCTCCTAGGGCGTTTTCTTTGTGTGCCTGCTGTAGCAGCTGTTCGTTACATAAGCTGCTGTCTGCATAGCATAGTTCCATAGCTTATCTGGTAACTCGCTTTCCATCAGTAAGCATCTGCTCATATCATAGAGAGTTCGCCAACCTCTCTCCGCTGTGCCATTTTGGTGGGGTGAATAGGGTGCAGACGTCTCGTGTCTAATCCTATTCTTGGTTAACAGTGCCTGGAAGTCTCGGCTTGTAAACTCAGTGCCGCTATCTGAACGGATACACTTGACTTCTCCGTAAGGTGCTATGTCTGCCAAGAACCTCTCTGTGGCTTGCACTGTATCGCTCTTGGACCTTAGAAAATACACCACCAACACAGTACCTGAGTAGTCGTCTGTAGAAGACTGCATAGCTGTACCCTTCTATGCTCGGTGTTGGCATGGGACCGGCTAAGTCAGTGTGGACTAGTTCTAAGGGTTTCTTAGCCTGTCTGGATCCCCATTTCTCATCTGGGTGAATTTGCCCTGTGTACACACTTCACATAACTGATCTGGTCTGACTGCACTTCCTTTTATCTCCATACCTTTCACTACACCTTGTAACTTTTGTACATCTTCATAGTTACAATGACCCAACATTTCATGCCAAGTTTGCATGTCGTGACACCCTTTATATTGGTCAACACTTTCAACAGTTGGCAAGTAATACAAATTTCCACTCTCGTGGATGTCAAACCTGCTACCGTCCTTGGTAACCATGCGACTGTCCCCTTTCTTGAAAGAGACTGTCGCCCCCTCCGTTTGTTGCTCTTGCCACCGAAAAGATGTCATGTGGGTATGAAGGCATATACAGTGTATCCTGTAGCTGGGCTCTGTGCTGTCGTCCGGCGCTGTCTTGTAGACATACAGTAGGGAAAATAATTATTTGACCCCTTGCTGATTTTGTAGGTTTGCCCACTTAAAGAATGCAACAGTCTATAATTTTAATCATATGTACATTTTAACAGTGAGAGACGGAATCCCAAAGAAAATTCCAGAAAAGCACATAATACGAATTTATAAAAATTAATAACCACCTGATTTAGAAAAATAAGTATTTGATCCCCCACCAAACAGCAAGTATTCTGGCTCCCACAAACCAGTTAGTTTTTCTTTAAGATGCACCCCCAATCCCAACTAATTACCCACATAAAATACACCTGCATTACCTAGTTACCTGTATAAAAGACACCTGTCCACACCCAATCAATCAGATTTCAACATCTCCACCATGGGCAAGACCAAAGAGCTGTCTAAGGACACCAGGGACAAGATTGTAGCCCTGCACAAGGCTGGGATGGGCTACAACAGAATTGGAAAGCATCTTCGAGAGAAAGTAACAACTGTCGGTGCAGTTATCAGGAAATGGAAGGAACACCACACCACTGCCAACCTCCCTCGGTCTGGGGCTCCACGCAAGATCTCTCCTCGTGGGGTGTCCCTGATCATGCGAACGGTGAGGAATCATCCCAGAACCACAAGGGGGGGGGGGGACTGGTTAATGACCTGAAGGCAGCTGGGACCACAGTTACAAAGCAAACGGTTAGTAACACACTACGCCGTCATGGATTAAAATCCTGCAGCGCACGCAAGGTCCCACTGCTCAAGAAGGCACATGTACAGGCCCGTCTGAAGTTCGCTAATGAACACCTGGACGACTCAAAAGAGGCCTGGAAGAAGGTGATGTGGTCGGATGAGACCAAAATAGAACTTTTCGGGCTCAACTCAACTCGCCGTGTTTGGAGGGTGAAGAACACGGGAGTACAACCCAAAGAACACCATCCCCACCGTCAAGCATGGGGGTGGCAACATTATGCTTTGGGGGTGCTTTTCAGCCAAAGGGACAGGACAACTCTATCGCATTGAGGGGAGGATGGACGGGGCCATGCACAGTGGAATTCTGGACCAACATCTCCTTCCCTCAGTGAGAGCGCTGAAGATGGGTCGTGGATGGGTGTTCCAACACGACAACGACCCAAAGCACACCACCAAAGCAACCAAAGAGTGGCTGAAGAAGAAGCACATCTGGTCCACATAGTCTGTAGAAGTTCCGTGTAATACTTCGCGTTAAAACTTTTTCCGAAATGCTAGCTTTTGTCCAACTCTGCCTGGGCCCATAACCTGTTGAGCATAATCTTCTTGTTGCGTATGGAGGATAAGCAAAGCTTGACTCGGTTTTCTCTTTAGCGTTTAACGTTAGGCATATTTATTTAGGCAAATACAGCAGGTCTTAGCTCTCCACTACCGACTCTTACAACACACACTGTCGCACATTTAGAAGGTGGCGACGTCACAGCCGAATGTACCATAATACAATGAGTAAGGGCGCAATCAAAAAACACTCAACAGTTAGCTAGCCTTCTCACTCATTGACTAGCATTAACAAGAGTTAGCAAAAATACATTTACTTAATTAAATACATACGTTTAAATCTCAGGTTTCATCATAACATGTTTATATTTAAAAAAATGATAAGTACAATTTGTTTGTGAGGGAATTTACAAAGACAAGCCATCGGTGATGCCTCAGCCAGATGCTGTTAAAAAGTCGTGCATGCCTCCGGCCATTCACGTCAGATGAAAATGATGCGAGGGCTACGGTCAGTACCAAACACATGTAGGGGAATTTTTTTTTGTTGTTGTTAAAAACCAATACTTTTACATATTGTGGGATGGGAATGACATATTGTGGGAGTGCAGGAATGAGGAGACGGAGAGATAGAGTCGATTCAATTCCGTTTACTCGCCACACAAAACACCGATACAGCACAATCTCTCGTGGCAACCAGCTAACCGCTAGGCTGCTGCAAACATGGCTCTCTTTCCTGGAAAACTAGCAGTGCCTACGTCAGCACTCTGAACGGCTGCCTTAAAGGAGCAGCAGCCCCTGGTGACTATCGTCAATTGTGTATCGCCACAGTATATATCTAGTAGTGGTGGAAAATCGAACTTTCCAAAAGTGCGCCGACAGATACAGACCTGCCGCTCCCTGAATTCTCCTAAAGTTGCATATATTTGCATTTAAAACGAGTTTTAGATCAATTGCACAAAAAGTTATAAGATCTACCTAAAACAACCATGAGCAGCTAAAACGTAATTTGCGCATGATCGTGCACGTCATGTTGTGGTGGATACGTATTGGGGACAGAATTCAACCCAGGAACTAAGGGTTAAGTCATGGTTGCCCTGGCAGGTTAACGCAGGGTTAAGTTATGGTTGTCCAGCCAGTTTTCTGGGGATTCTTGCCACCGCCGCTCAGTCGAGCTGTGGTTTGGTTGTCTCTCTGATTTACCGTGGATTAAAGAAAGTTGCCTACACGGCTAAAGTGTGAACCTACGGTCTTCTCCGTTCCTTCGGCTCTACACTGGTGACCCCGACGTCGGTTTTCGGATAAGTTTTCTGAAACCACACACATTATGGCTACGAACGCCGTTGCAATGAAACTGCCGGAGTTTTGGGAGTCTTCCGCGGCTACATGGTTCGCGCAGGCTGAGGCACAGTTCGCGCTCAGAGACATAACATCAGACGAGACCAGGTACTACTACGTAGTGGCAGCGCTGGGGTGCGCTACGGCTTCCAGGATAAGCGGTTTCATAACCGACCCACCGGCCGATGGTAAATACGCCGCACTTAAACATATCCTCCTTGAAACTTTTGAACTGTCAACAACGGAGAGAGCACGTCGCCTCTTCGCAATTCAGGGCTTGGGAGATGGCAAACCATCGGAGCTAATGAGCAGGATGTTAAACCTACTGGGTCAAGAAAAGCCATGTTTCCCGTTTATGGAGCTGTTTCTGCGCAACATGCCGCCCCACGTCCAGACTGCGCTCGCTAACTCCACCATCACTGATCCCCGTGAGCTGGCAAAGGAGGCGGACCGATTCTTCGTCGCTACACAACGTTCCTCCCATGCCGGGGTGCTGGCTCCTACCTTCACTGGCCCCCCGCCGACATCGCGGGCGTGGCCCGACGGTGGCGCCACAGCGTCAGACCGCTACAAGCCCTCTGGACTCTATGTACCACGCTCGATTTGGTGCGAAAGCTAAACGGTGCCGTTCCCCCTGCAACTACAGGCCGACGGGAAACGAGAGGGCCAACACTCAGTAGTGGCCATGAGTGTTGGCGATACGAGCAGGCTACTCTTCATCCTCGACACCATCTCCGGTCGGCGATTTCTTTGTGACACGGGCGCACAGAGAAGCGTGCTCCCTGCTACTGACGTCGACATCATGGGCGGGGAGCGGGGCCCCCAGTTGGCGACGGCTGACGGCAGCCCTATCCACACCTACGGCGTGCGGTCTGTAGAACTGTGTTTTGGTGGACAACGTTTCACGTGGGAGTTCGTCATGGCCAATGTAACGCTTCCCCTCCTCGGAGCTGATTTTTTGTGCGCTTACGGTTGGCTAGTGGACATTCAGAACAGCCGTCTGGTCGATGCCTTAACCTTCTCCTCCTTCGCATGTACGCGGAGGGAAGCGGCCTATGCAGGTCTAGCCAACTCTCTCTCAGAGGCAGACAAGTTCAACCGCCTCCTCGCTGAGTTCCCTGACCTCACCCAGCCTACCTTCTCTGCACCTACCGCTAAGCATGGGGTGGAGCATCACATTGCTACGAAGGGGCCCCCGGTCTACGCCAGAGCCAGGCGTCTCGACCCCGCCAAACTCGCCATTGCCAAGTCTGAGTTTGAGCACCTGGAACGCATGGGGATCATCCGCCGCTCTGACAGCCCGTGGGCGTCCCCACTCCACATCGTCGCTAAGCCTGATGGAGGTTGGCGCCCATGCGGGGACTACCGCCGACTAAATGACGCCACCACGCCCGACCGCTATCCTGTCCCGCATATCCAGGACTTTTCTGCAAACCTGTCTGGCAAATGCATCTTCTCAAAAGTCGACCTGGTCCGTGGTTATCATCAAGTTCCCGTGCACCCCTCAGACATCCCCAAGACAGCGGTGACTACCCCATTTGGCCTATTTGAATTCCTACGAATGCCATTTGGACTCAAAAACGCGGCCCAGTCCTTTCAGCGGCTGATGGATTCAGTGCTCCGTGGCCTTCCTTTCATCTTTGTCTATTTGGACGACATACTCATCGCCAGCGCCTCCGAGGAAGAACACCTGTCCCATCTTCATGCCCTCTTCCCACGCCTCAGCCAGCATGGGCTGATCGTCAACCCGGCGAAGTGCCGGTTCGGGCTGACAGCCATTGATTTCCTCGGGCACCGCATCACTGGGGACGGGGCAGTCCCCCTGCCCTCAAAGGTGGAAGCGGTGGCGGCCTTTCCGCGCCCCCAAACAGCTCGTGCGCTCAGGGAGTTCATCGGGATGGTGACATTCTACCACCGCTTCATTCCCCGAGCCGCCTTTATCATCCGGCCACTGTACGAGGCGCTGAAAGGCATGTCCCCCAACCAGGCGGTCGACTGGACAGCAGAGCGGGACCGTGCGTTCACCGAGACTAAAGCTGCGCTCTCCCAGGCTACCCTGCTAGCGCATCCTTCACCTACAGCGCCTATTTCCATAACCACGGATGCATCGGACTATGCTGTTGGTGCGGTTCACGAACAGTGGGTGGGGGGGGCTTGGCAGCCTTTGGCCTTTTTCAGTCGCCAGCTTACACCCCGAGAGCGCAAGTATAGTACTTTTGACAGGGAACTCCTCGGTCTCTGGCTCGCCATCCGGCATTTCCGTTTCCTGCTAGAGGGCCGCGAGTTTACTGCGTACGTGGACCACAAGCCCCTCACGTTTGCCATGTCCAAGACGGCCGAGCCATGGTCCGCTCGCCAGCAGCGACAACTCTCCTACATTTCGGAATTCACTACCGACATCCAGCACGTCGCTGGTAAGTCTAACCAGGTAGCTGACTGCCTCTCTAGGGCAGTGATTGGAGCGGTCCACCTAGGCCTTGACTATGCACAGATGGCCGCTGACCAGGCCACGGACCCGAGCATCCTCCGTCTCCGGGCCTACGACACAGGGCTCCGCCTGCAGGACGTTCCTTTCAGCGACACAGGTGTCACCCTCCTGTGTGACGTCTCCACAGGACAGCCCAGGCCCATCGTCCCGCACAGCTGGAGACGCCCCGTATTTGAAGCTGTGCACGGCCTCTCTCATCCAGGCGGTAAGCCATCCGTGCGCCTGACCTCTGCTAAGTTTGTGTGGGAGGGACTTAAGAGAGACGTGAAAGCGTGGGCCGACTCGTGTGTTGCCTGTCAGCGGGCTAAGATACACCGCCACATTAAGGCGCCCCTGGAACGCTTCGCAGTGCCGGAGAGACGATTTGACCATGTCCACGTCGACCTGGTTGGTCCCCTACCCCCCTCCCAGGGGTTCACCTACCTCTTCACTGTGGTGGACAGGACTACGCGCTGGCCTGAAGCTGTTCCCCTGGCATCCACGACGTCTGCTGATGTGGCCCGGGCTTTTATTGGGTCGTGGGTCTCACGTTTCGGTACGCCTTCCGACCTTTCATCTGACCGCGGGCCACAGTTTACCTCAGAGCTATGGAATGCTGTGGGTGAGGCTCTGGGCGTCAAGCTTCATCGCACTACCGCCTACCACCCTCAGGCGAACGGCCTATGTGAGCGCTTCCACCGGTCCATGAAGGCTGCGCTTCGGGCTACTCTCAAGGACTGCAACTGGGTCGACAAGCTCCCATGGGTCATGCTGGGCCTGCGGACCGCCCCGAAGGAAGACCTACAAGCCTCCTCTGCGGAGCTGGTGTACGGCACGCCGCTGCGAGTCCCAGGCGATTTCATGCCCAATGCAACGCGTCCCTGGTCAGCTGTGGACCAACGAGCCTCCTTGCTGGACGGGGTCAGAGCTTTCACACCCGTCCCTACCGCCCAACACGGCGCGCCGGTGTCCCAGGTGCCCCCAGGTCTGCAGTCAGCGGACTACGTGTTCATCCGTCACGACGCACACCGCCCCCCTCTGCAACCCCCTTATGACGGCCCCTTCCGCGTCCTGGAACGGGGAACTAAGCACCTGGTGGTGGATTTTGGGGGCACGGCCGAGCATGTTTCAGTGGACCGAGTTAAACCCGCACACCTGGACTTGACGCAGCCGTTGGAGTTAGCCCAACCTCCTCGTCGCGGTCGTCCCCCGGCTCCGCCTCCTCCCCCCGTGGAGGCCCGAGCTGCCTCTTCTGCTCCTCAGGCCGACCTCCACAGGCCCGCGTCAATGCCTCCCGGAGACACTCCGGCCCCTGTTATCCGGAGCCGCCGCGGACGGCCTGTCGTCCCCCCGCGCCTGCCTGACTTCGATTACTAGGGCGAATTCTGGGGGGGCTCATGTGGTGGATACGTATTGGGGACAGAATTCAACCCAGGAACTAAGGGTTAAGTCATGGTTGCCCTGGCAGGTTAACGCAGGGTTAAGTTATGGTTGTCCAGCCAGTTTTCTGGGGATTCTTGCCACCGCCGCTCAGTCGAGCTGTGGTTTGGTTGTCTCTCTGATTTACCGTGGATTAAAGAAAGTTGCCTACACGGCTAAAGTGTGAACCTACGGTCTTCTCCGTTCCTTCGGCTCTACAATGTCACCATTTATGACGTGTTTTGGTTGCATAATTTCCTTCACGAAGTTCATTGTTCTGTCCTAGAAAAAAATAACAGCGTTCTCCTTTGCAGAGAAATAGTCTAAATTTGATTTTTGATTATTGCCAACATGTCTGGTTACAGACGCCGTTTCAGACGCACCATGACTACCACCGACGCGTTGCGGTATTTACAGGCGTTGGACAGCGGCCATTTTAAATTGTTTGAAAAATAGTATTAAAAGTTGTTAAAATGTTAATTTTGGTATCTGTTTCTTAACGTGCAGTGATTTGTTGTTTTCAGTGTTCGATTAGTATTTTGCGCCATGCACTTTTCAAATGGAACATGTTTTCTAAACTAAGTTTGTTTGACTACCTGGTAAGGTTATGGACCAGCAGCTGTTGTGAGCCAATAAAGTGCCACCAGGTCTCAACCACAATTCAGAACCCCCGTGTCCGGTGCTTTCTTCTCTCCACACAATACCCCACTACACAAAAGAAACACAACGCAGAGTCCCAGGGTGTGTAGAGAGACTCCAGCATGAGTAGATTACACATACATACATACAGACACCAAGATTATTAAGACAGAGCCTGCCACAGATCTGGCCGTCACGAAGAACTTTTCCAGTCTTTACTCGGTGCTCCTACCTCCCTTCCCCGGCCTCGCTTCCTAGCGGTGACAATGACCCGGCGGCCGCCCCACCCGGCGCGGTGTGCTGTCCGTGGTACACACACACAACATCTTCATCGATCTCTCTCCGTCCACGCAAGCCTGCCTTCTCTCTCGGTTGTCTGGTACATTTGCCCCCACCTGGTGTGGTGGTGAGGCTACGCTTGCCATGCTGGCCCAAGAGGATGAACCTGTGGCTCAGCGGGGAGGACGAAGGCTCCGCAATCACACCAATCAGGGGTGTCGCTAGGGCCCCCCTAAAATTTTCTTTAGCGCCCCCCCAAATGAATGTATATTATTAGTTTAAATCATCAATAGTTTTTTTCTCATTCATTTTTCATTAAAATCGATTGAATTGTGCCATTGAGTCTCCAAATTCACAATGTACCTAGGACCTGGGAGAGGTTACTGCTGCTCTAATCCAGTGTTTCCATTGGCTGTGCTGCCCACTCTACAATTCCTGTACCATGTTTGGTAGAGACTATAACGGCAGTAGGAAACCACTGAAGTTCTAACAAGATGTTGGCTAAAACGTTACCAAGATAAACATAATGTACAGAGTGAAATAGTAAGAAGTTACCTCGCTCAAATATAAATTTGTGGCAAATGTTGGTCAATATAGCTAGCTTTCAAGTTGTTACATGCTTAACATTAGCTAACTTTAGGTTTGAGGTAAAGACAAGAGGATAGGCTATATAACACTAACATTATACTAACTAGCTGACGAGCCAGCCAGCCAAAGTGTGAACTAGTGAAAGAGATAGAAATAATGTTATTGACAGCTCTTTACATTCTTTGCTTTTACATGCCTCTTAAGTATTTCGAAACAATCATATCAGTAGACATAGATTATTGTTTATAATCAGTTAATGTCAGTGAAAAGGTCACATTGTGTTGATCATAATGCAATTTTATATCCCTCAACCTGTAGATGGATATATGAAATTTCTTCAAACGAGGCAGTGCCACCAAAAGCCAGTCAGGTGAGAATATGTTGCCAGTTCGGACAAACACAAACTGATTGATCACTCATTAAGCTTTGAGTTCTTGTAAATCTGAGTTTAATAAAATAACGTGTTCCTAAAAACAGGCAAGGAGAGGGAGAGAAGGAAGATGGAGGAGACTGACAGGGCTGAAGGAGCAGGTCTGGTGGAGGTTAGTGATCAAGAAGAAAGCGAATGGGAGTTGCTTAAGCTTTCAGTTAAAATTAATACCGAATTTTATGACATAGGCCTATTACTCATACTAGGTATAAACTAGCCTAAATGATTTTATATGACATTTTTAGTTTTAGAGGTTCAGACATCAAACATCAGTCTTTCATGATAATTTCTTTCCACCATAGAAATCCACTAACTGGGCAATTTAGCAAAAATGGAGTAGGCTTCAGGGTTTCATTAATTTAATGATTATTTTATCAAATGTTTAGACTTCTTAAAGGGTCATGCAGAAGAAGCTGAGAAAGAAAAAGGGTCAAGAAGCAAGTTGTTTGAGTGAAAGGGAGCAAACAGATTTCTTTCTGCTTTCCATGGTGAGTATTTGGCAAAAACATAAAACAATGCTTTGATCAGTAATGGCTGTAAAAACTGGAAGAAAGCCTTGTTTATCTTTGAAAAGCATGAGATGGTACAAACCCATAAAGACCGTGTTGTAGCATGGCAAAGCTACCAGGGAAATCGCAGTCAGAGAAACATTGCTCAGATTATAGCATCTGCACATGTAAGCGAGACAGCAGAGAAGGGAATATCTCAGGCAAATTGCTGCAGTCACCTCCAAGTTAGAAAGACAGGGACTCCCTTTTCATGGCAGTAATGAAGCTAATGAGAGCACAAACAGAGGCAACTTTGTTGCATGTATGGAACTTTTGAAGGAATTTGACCCTTTCCTACAAAAGTACAATCCTCTACTGAATACCACTTATCTCTCTCCAACATCTCAGAATGAGATGGAGTGTTGTGCTCAAGAATTTACTAATGTCATAATCTCTGAGATGACAAAGTCCAGAATGTATGCCATTATGGCAGATGAGGCCAGGGATGGACAGTCAGAGCAGTTTGCTGTGTGTGTGTTAGGTATGTTACAGAGGGGGCAGTTAAGGAGCGTTTTCTAGCACTAACAGAAATTAAGTCATTTGATGCCCAGTCCATAGCAACTGAGTTGCAGCAGCAGCTCCAAATCAATGGGCTAGCAGAGCTGAAATTTGTCACACAAACATATGATGGTGCATCCATTATGAGTGGTTCCACTGGGGTTGTGCAAGCACATTTCAGAATGCTGCATCCGGAGTCAATTTAATTGCAGTGTTATGCTCACGAGCTGAACTTGGTGTTGTGCCATACTTGCAGGGCTGTTTTGGATGCTGCCGAGTTTTTCCAGTTTGTTAAAGTGTCCCCATTCCTTTTTCAGCACCTCCCTCGTTAGCCACAACAAGTTCAAAGAAGCTCAGTCCAAACTTGGATTGACATCAGCTGAACTTGCACAACTTTCAACCACTCGCTGGGCATGCCAGCTGCAATCCCTTAGTGTAGTTCTTGACAGTTTACCTGCTTTTTTGAATGTCTGTCTGCCATTGGATCCCCCATAGCTGTTGGTCTGCGAAAGAAGCTTTATAAAGTTCTCAACAGTGTATTTACTACTGATGTTTCAGTCTGTACTTTCTGTAACTGATGGACTTCACAAGTTCCTACAGAAAGAGACTTTAGACCTGGCAGAAGCTGTCATCTGCAAACAAGCTGTGTATGACGCATTGAGAGGCAAACGCACAGATGCATTTGCCCCAGAGCTGTATGAGAGAACCAAGGCCCTGTGCAACACTCACAATATCCCAGAACCAGATGCTAAAGAAAAGGAAAAAAAGGGCATAAACAAAGGAAAATGGGTGATTTTGTGTTGGAGACAACCTTGGGTTCAGCTCAGGAACATTGAAAACAGAGTTGCTGTTCCCCTGCTTGGATAGGATGGTTAGTGAGCTTGAACGATTTTCTAGTGTAGATGCAAGCCTACTAAAAGGCATCCAGCCCTAATTCAGAGCACTTCTTGAGTGAATCATATTTAACTGAGTTTGCCCATCACTACAACACTGATCTCAAAACAGAAGGTGCTGGTGGCCAGAAATCTTGCCTGCAAAACAGAAGCTGGATGTCCACCCCAAGACATGTTAGCTGTGCACAACCTCCTAGATCCAGATATGTTTCCCTCTCTAAAGGCAATCATTCAAGTTGCCCTAACAATACCTGTGAGCAGCTGCTCTTCTGGAAGGTCTTTTAGCGCACTGCGCCGGCTGCACAAAACAATGGGGCAGAAGAGGCTTCACAGTCTTGCCGCCATGTTAATTGAGAGCAAAACCCTAGGACTGCTGAGTGACAACACAATCAAACCGATTTGCCACCTTCAAAAATAAGGTATTCTTTGATGCTCCCACCCACAAAATAGTCTATGAAGAGCAGCTTTTCAGTTTCATTAAATGCTGAAGGGTTATATCAACCTGTTAAAATTTCTTTCCACCTGATCCTTCATTCATTCATTCCATTGCGTTTCTCCTTGTGTTTAGTACCATGAGGTCGGTTCAAGTGCAAAACCTCTGTTCAGTCACAAACCATTCTGCATTCTGAATATTGTCTATTTCATGAAATATGTTGTGCATGGGCCAATGTTTACTGTTTGAGTGTGGCTTTGCATGGTTGTGGAAAATATTTTCCATGGAAAATTCACATGTAAAAAGTTCCATGTCCAGGTATATCATAATAACAATTTCCATACAAAACATCAAAAATGTTACATAATCCTAACACTGTGGGAGCCAATAATGTGAGCCATTCAACCAAACTACACTGTGAAGTGAAGTCAGCAAGTTGAAAGATGTTGATTTCAATACAACCCAGCATGTAAATTGCCATGTATATTGCCATCTTATGCATATGCCTTTTTGTTGGCACTTTTTGACTAACAGCCCTATTGTCCTCTCGCTGGGGATGGACTTGATTTTGATTACTTCCATGTTTGTAGAAATGTCATTCTTTTAATATATCATTTGAGAGAATAAATAAAAATGTATTGAGAAAAGTTAATATTTGTGCTGTCAAATGTCACAGTGACCTTGAAATTCTGTCACCTAGGTCATTAAACATGTCAGCACAACTACAGAGCAAAATCACACTCTTTGATTGCACAAACTGTGATCGCACCAATCTACAGTCTGTGTCTGAACAACATTCTTAGGACCTGCAACTTATCCAAGAGAGAGGAGATGTATTCCTTGACTTCAATACCTTTGCTTGATTTGTGCCTGTTCTAAGCATTTAAGTCATATTAGAGCTGTGCCTGATACAAACTATGAAGATACAGGTCTTCTATGTGCCAACTTGACCAAATAACCATATTTTTGATTGCTTTTACACCTATTGCTACTCTAAAAATTAATGACAAACAGACATTTTGGGGCCATTAAAAAAAAAATCCTCCCCCCAGACCCCCCTAGTAAAGACTTAGCCTCCCTATTAGTGTTGCACGGTATACCGAAATTTTGGTACTTTGTTAAAAACGGTTTGATATTAGAATTTCCCAACATTCGGTACTTGTAGGTCAAATGTGTCTCCAGTGAAAGTGAACAAGAGGATGAAATGTATAATTTTGTCTGAATCTCCACTGGTGGCAGTGCTAGCAAAGTCAGGCGCGTGTACGGTCTATGGTCAGGGGACATGTGCCTGTTCATTCATCACCGTTGATACAGTGTGAGCCTCAGCCTCGATTGAGAGAGAGAGAACCGATGCCTCTGCTTCAACATGTCTACAACTGAAAACAACAGCTTGTCATCTTCAGAGTTAAAAATAATACATCCACACCCTGTACTGGTTAACGGGCTGCCGAAGTCTACTGTGGAACTACTTTGCCTACAGAGCCGATGCCGACCGTGAACCCACTGACATAATGAAGCCTGTATGCAAAAGGTGCTATAAAACAATGTCGTGCAAAGGAGGAAACACTTCAAACCTCGCCAAGCACCTTCCGTGACAGACACCAAGACCTCTCCAAGGAGTACAAAACACAACAGGTTAGCGAATAAGCTAGCTGGCTAGTGGTAGGATGGTGATGAGCTGCGAAATTATATGAGATACGTAGCGTATCAATGCCAGGCCTACTCTGTATCGTAAATAGCCTGACAAGCATATTAGAAAATGTGAGTTCCAAAACAACAAATGTATTAAGCTACAGTTATTTGGGGGGTCTCATTTTGGTGCTTTTTAAAATGGTTAAATGGCTAAATAGCATAGGGCTACTAGCTAAATTTGCTGCCATGCCATTGTTCCCATGGCCCATTATTCCAAAACCCCAATAGTCCGAAAAATGTCCCATTGGACCGAAAGGCCGTTTGTCCGACAGCCCATTATCCCAAAAACAAACAGCTATTGCTCCGAAGGCCCGTTGTTCTGACAATACATACTCTCCCCGGCGATGTTAGTTCAGGGACTGCCGGTGTTACACCAAAATCTGTGACCTGTCAGATTATGTGACCCTGCCTTTAAAATGCACCGTCTCCCAAAAGCTAATCCAAATCTTAACCACACCAAACCCAAATAATAAATAAATAAATTATTAGACAAATAAATTCTGCTACTGCCCTGTTAATTTGTTTGGCACCTTCCCTACCTTCAAAGTCAAAATTTTGGTGTCGTGACAACACTACCCCCCCATCCATAAATCTCTAGTAACGCCCCTGCCACCAACTCACCTCCCCCTCCCCACTGGCGCTAACAAGCCACAGTGACCCTGTCCAAGTAGGTAGTAGTAGTTGACTTATCGGTTTCCGATTTGAAGATGTATGGATGAATTACTCCTTTATTACCACTGCCATTGCGTAGTGGACAGTAGCAAGCAAAGTAGAAAAAAAGCAGAAGTTAGTGTTTAATGAGCAGAGTCAACAGTGAGCAGGTAAATTCACTGCAGGCGAGTGGCGGAGGGGTGGGTGCGACTTGAATTGAGGGTGGGGATTATTGACAAATTCATAGATTCTGGATTTTTTTTTTTTTTAATGAGGGAGAAGGAGTAGATGTGATTTTCAGGATTTTAACAGGATAATTGAGCTTGCTTTGTGGAAAAAAAACACATCAGACAATTTGTTATATCAAGCAAAGTATTTTATCCTTCTGCTGTATTAGGGTAAAAAAATGACGCATCACTGTGTTTAACAGCAGAGAAAATCAACTAAATTATCTTTTTCAACCTGAAATTTGATTAATTTTCCTAGAGTGACCCCAACATTAGAAAACGTGAAACAATGCCTCTTATTTCCATGAATGCTGTACACCACCAGGGTACAAATATTGTCTTAGGGTCAGTTAAAAATCATAGTCAGTCACACACCACAAAGAACACACACACACACACACACACACACACACACACCCCAAAAGGTATGCAGTTGTCCACGCCCAGGACATCGCCTCAACATTCAACATGTTCATCACACCAGCCATAAAAAAAAAAATCATCCTGGAGATGACAAATTTGGAGGGTGTTCGTAAATATGGAGACAACTGGAAGAGGATGGATGAGATTGACCTACGTACATGCCTACATAGGGCTGTTAATCTTAACAGGTGTTTACAGGTCCTGAGGTGAGGCTACATAGAGGCCGTGGGATGCAGAGAGTGGAAGAGTGATTTTCCGTGCCACTGCAAGTCTTTCTAACTTTCTCAAGAATGATACAATTTGATAATCACGAGTCAAGACCTGCAAGACGTGTGAGAGACAAACTGGCAGCCATGAGAAAGGTCTGTGAGAAGTGGTTGGAGCATCTGCCATACCTCTACAACCCTGGTGTAGCAACTTCAGAGAACAAAGGAGTCACTGAGAGGCTGAGGTCGGGCTTGTTAATTGTCTGATGCGCATAAGAAAAAAATTCACTTAGATCTGAAAAAATACATTTAACATTTATTAACGAAAAAGAATATCAACTCATGCTAACGTGCACAAACTCATGACCAAAGCAATCAGGGATAAAATAAATAGCAGTCAACAAAAAATACGTCGACCCAGCTCACCCCCTCTTTATCTTAGTTTTTGATATTGATTTTATTTCGAACATGTTAAAATAGCAAAGTAAAATATATAGGCAGGAATACAAGAACAAATGGAAATAATAGTGAACATATTTTGCACACTAACAACACAAGTAATAACTGGACCATGTTCGAAAAGGGCATAGGATGAAGTAAATAACTTTTCTGGTCTTACCACTTTCTTATACATTATCAATCAAATCAAAACTTTCATGACAAAAAAAAGAAAAGCAATACCAAGGCATAGAGATCAAAATAAACAAAACAGCACAAGTCAAACAAGGCATCTTACACGACATGTATCATGTCATGTTATTCCAGTCCACCTCTTTGTTCATCCATCCTATATCTGTTCAATAAGGTATTTTTTAAAGAGTTGTTTAAACTTCCTTATTGATGTACACAACTTCATTTCTTTTCTTTTTTTTACAGTTGTTCCATAGATCAACTCCTTTGATGGCTATACAATGACATTTTGCATTTGTCCTCACCAATTGTTTTTTGAATATACATATTCCTTTGAGATCGTGTTTACTTTTCCCTCCTTTGGAACAACTTTTGGACACCGTTTGGCAACTGCTGATTTTTTACTCTGTACATGATTTGAATTGTTTTGAAGTCAACCAAATCCATAAATTTTAGTGCTTTCAGTTTGATAAAGAGTGGGTTTGTAAGCTCTCTCTAAGTGGTTTTGTTCACAATTCTTATGGCTCTTTTTTGAAGGATGAAAATTGGATCTGTGTTTGTTTTGTATGTGTTCCCCCACACAGTAGGTGATGTATGGAAGTATGAAGGAACAGTACAAGGTGTATAGTGCTGGTTGATGCAGATCTTTGACTTCATATAATATTGCAATTGACTTTGATATTTTTTGCTTTAATGTACTTTATATGTAGATAGATAATTCTATTAGCCACACGATCAAGGCCGGTGGAATTTGTTTTTGGTACACTTTACATTTTACACTCTGCAGCACAAAACATACATGGACAACAACAGACGGTCCACATATTATCACGAACAATACAGTTCACAATAATTGAAACATATCAGGTGAATGGTGGTATTTATGCCAATGGTGTGTGAGGAGGAGACTATAGGGAGGAATTCAGAGTCCTTATGGCTAGGGGGGAAAAAACTGTTTGCGACACGTTTAGTCTTAGTTGACAGTGACCTGTAGTGCCTCCCTGAGGGAAGGAGCTGGAAGAGGTGATGAGCAGGATGTGAGGGATCGGAGGTCATCTTCTTTGCTTGCTTTACAGTCTGGTTAGTATGTAGAGATTCAACTGAGGGGCGTGGGTTGCCTATGATTTTGGATGCCTTGTTGACAATCTGCTGCTGTTTTTTTCCATGCTTGACTGTGCCGCCGTACCAGACTAATAGAAAATGTTATGATTGACTCGATAATGGCTGAGTAAAACAGAACGAGCAGTTGAGGTTTGATCCGGTATTTTTTTAAGCTGCCAAAGAAAGTAAAGTCGTTGTTGAGCTTTTGTAATGATGTGTTCAGTGTTGATTTCCTTTTCAGGTTATTGCTGATTTATGCTCCAAGGAATTTAAGAGAGTCGGTGGTGGTGATGGGGCCTCCGTTCATTTGTATGGGTGTTTTAGGATTCAGCATGCATTGGAAGTCAATAATGAGTTCGTGGATTTTGGCTGTATTAAGCAGAAGATTGTCGTTTAGGCACCAAGTGACAGCTTGGTCTACTTCAGTGCGGTACTGGGTTTCATCATTGTTGGAGATGAGGCCTACAATGTTTGTGTCGTCTGCATATTTTATTATTTTCACAGAGCTATCCATGGATGTGAGATGGGTGATGTAAAGTGAGAAGAGCTAGGGGGAGAGAATGTGGCTTCCAACATAATTTATTGTCTATTATTACTCCAAGAAATTTGATTTCTGACACTTTTTTGATTTCTACATCATTTATCATGAGCTTCATTTGAGGTTGTTGATCGATTCCCAAATATTACAAATTTCGATTCGCTTAGATTTAGTGTTAGTTTATATGAATCAAACCAACTCTTTAGTTTCTTCAATTCATTTCCTCCAGTATCCAAAACTTGTTCAAAGTTGTCCCCACTGCAAAGTAGGTTTGTGTCATGTGCAAATAAAATTATTTTTAGTGTTTTGGAAACATCACAAATTATTAATGCACAAAATAAACAACGATGGCCTCAACACTGAGCCTTGAGGAACCCCACACTTAACCTTCATTAATTGTAGTTTATAATTATTAATTTGCACATATTGGTTCCTATGATTTAGGTAACTGGATAGCCAAGAAATAGCTACTCCTCTTATTCCAATTTTTTTGTTTGTTTTATTAACAAGTCGTAGTCAATCTTATCAAATACTTTTTTTTAGATCTAAGAATACTCCTACAGCATACTCTTTTTTTCTATAGCAGTTATGTCTTCCACAAAATCAATGACTGCAAACGATGTAGTCCTATTGGTTCTAAACCCATATTGTTGTTCACACAGTACATTATGTTTTGTGATAAAGTCATCCAGAGAATTTTGAAAGCAAAGAAACAGGTCTGTAATTTGAATGTGTGTGTCTATCTTCAGCCTTGTATATGGGTATGACTTTAGCCGTTTTCATTTTACATGGAAAAACACCAGCTTTCAAAGATTGATTGCATATACACTCACTGGCCACTTTATTAGGTACACCTTGCTAGTACCGGGTTGGACCCCCTTTTACCTTCAGAACTGCCTTAATCCTTCGTGGCATAGATTCAACAAGGTACTGGAAACATTCCTCATTGAGTTTGGTCCATATTGACATGATAGCATCACGCAGTTGCTGCAGATTTGTCGGCTGCACATCCATGATGCGAATCTCCCGGTCCACCACATCCCAAAGGTGCTCTTTTGGATTGAGATCTGGTGACTGTGGAGGCCATTTGAGTACAGTGAACTCATAGTCATGTTCAAGAAACCAGTCTGAGATGATTCGAGCTTTATGACATGGCACGTTATCCTGCTGGAAGTAGCCATCAGAAGATGGGAACACTGTGGTCATAAAGGGATGGACATGGTCAGCAACAATACTCAGGTAGGCTGTGGCATTGACACGATGCTCAATTGGTACTAAGGGGTCCAAAGTGTGCCAAGAAAATATCCCCCACACCATTACACCACCACCACCAGCCTGAACCGTTGATACAAGGCAGGATGGATCCATGCTTTCATGTTGTTGACGCCAAATTCTGACCCTACCATCCGAATGTCGCAGCAGAAATCGAGACTCATCAGACCAGGCAACGTTTTTCCAATCTTCTATTGTCCAATTTTGGTGAGCCTGTGCGAATTGTAGCCTCAGTTTCCTGTTCTTAGCTGACAGGAGTGGCACCCGGTGTGGTCTTCTGCTGCTGTAGCCCATCTGCCTCAAGGTTCGACGTGTTTATTTGAGTTACTGTTGCCTTTCTATCAGCTCGAACCAGTCTGGCCATTCTCCTCTGACCTCTGGCATCAACAAGGCATTTTCGCCCACAGAACTGCCGCTCACTGGATATTTTCTCTTTTTCGGACCATTCCCTGTAAACCCTAGAGATGGTTGTGCGTGAAAATCCCAGTAGATCAGCAGTTTCTGAAATACTCAGACCAGCCCGTCTGGCACCAACAACCATGCCACGTTCAAAGTCACTTAAATCACCTTTCTTCCCCATTCTGATGCTCGGTTTGAACTGCAGCAGATCGTCTTGACCATGTTTACATGCCTAAATGCATTGAGTTGCTGCCATGTGATTGGCTGATTAGAAATTTGCGTTGACGATCAGTTGGACAGGTGTGCCTAATAAAGTGGCCGGTGAGTGTATATGTAAGAGGTTTCACCACACACTCAATATATGTAAATAGTGTGGCGGACACTAGGGGCTATGCCTCTCACCCAGCAGGACTGTGAGCTGGGGGCGTGGTTTACGTTCCCGGGCTCGCCGGGGCAGGGTTGTTCCTGCTGCAGTTGGTTTTTGGAGTTGAGGAATAAACATCAAACTCGCCTTGGTCTCATGTGTTTTTCCTCATTCCTGCCACATTGGTGACCCCGAATTGAACATGTTTGGAGCAGAAGATAAGTGTGAATCCACTTCGGCCACGCCGCCCAAACTCTCTCAGCTGGCCGTTCTCGCCGCGGCTGTGAAGCTCCCAGAGTTCTGGCAGAGAAGCTGAGCTTTAAGAGATATTCCTTGGAAACTAGCTGCACAGTCAAAGACGACTCTGATCTTCCTTTTTGTTGGGTGGTATACACCATGGTGCGGGATGTACCAGATCTTGCCATCATTGTGTTCCAACTCCTCTTCAGGTACTCTTTCAGCACAACCTTTGGCGACCAGATCATTCATGACGGCGGTGTAGTCTGCATGGAATGAAGAATCCTTCTGAAGCCTCTTCTTCAGACAAAGCACTTTGCTCAACGATTTCCCTGTTACTTGGCATGTTGAGTTCCTTATTCTTTAATGGTAAGCTGATCTGGTAATGGCCATTCACTTGCTTTGCAGCGTTTGTGACCAATTCCATAAACGTTTGATCTTCTCTTGACATTCGAGGTTGCTCATCCACACTGCATTCAGGGAAATCTGTCCTGAACTGCTGCTGCCAAAGTTCTTCCAAATTCACAACTAACAACTCCGTTTGTTGATAACTCTGGCTGCTCACTAGCCACTACTTCCTCACTTTCGCCTTTCAGAGGTCCATTCACTGTCCAGCCCTGCATTGTCCTGATTGCATAGGGTCCACCATTTATACTGAATGACTTGCAATGGTTCCAAGGCCTTGGGAACATGTCTCGATCAACACCCCAGTCCCTGCATCTATCTCCGGCAGATGGACATATTTAAAATGAGGCCATCGCTGAAGATCCCTTTTCCTTGGAATGTTCCCCCTATGGACAGGTATAAACTCCTGTGTAAAAGTCTTGGGCAGTTCACAAAAGTTGTCACATTTTAAGCCAGTGACTTCCAGTGCCGAGACAATACGGCTGCTCATACCTTTGTCTTGGCCCATGGTCTACAAGAGAACATGTGCCTTCTTTCCTGTGAGGCCTAGCTTGTGCATTAATGCCTCTGTACAAAATACTGCTGCACTTCCTTGGTCCAAGAAAGCATAAGTGGTAATGATGTTGCTGCCCTTCTTCGACTTAACTTGCACAGCAACTATGGGAAGTTTACAATCATGATCATCAGCCCTGGTGAGCCCACTCGATACCAGAGTGCTATCCACTGCTACCTCTGATTTTCTCTTTCTGCATGGTCAGGCTCCTTTCCCTTTGGAGGAATGTGAAGTATATTTGGATGTTGGAGACCACATTTTGCACGGGATATCCCCGTTTTCTGCAATCTTTCATGATGTGTCCAATACACAAACAGCCAAAACATAATTTTTTTTCCTCTTAAGAAGCCCATCTTCTGTTTGTGGGTCCTTTTCTCCAACTGGGGACATGAATCCAATGAGTGTTCTCCTCCACAGCAAAGACACATCCTCCTTGCAGTTAGAATATGTTCCTTCCCTTTGGTTCCAAGTTGAGTTTTGTTCTCCACAGGAGCTACAATAGTGGCAAAGCTAGTTCCTTTCATTCCAGTTCGAGGCTGTGGTTTGAGTTTGTTTACACCTTTATCATCACTAGGGAACATCCCATCTATATTACCAAACACGGTCAGTTAAGAATTTCACTCATCTCTCAATAAAATTGGTGATGTCACTGGATGCAGCGCTCTGGTTGCACCTCTCCTGCAGCTCACAGGCTATGTTCCACTTGTCTCTGAATTTATAAGGCAACTTCCTTATAATGGTGAGTATATTGGCAGGCAGATCTAGCTCATGCAAATATTCCACCCCTTCCATGGCGTTTGAGCAGCCTCTGAGGAAAAGGCTGTAGTCTTGGAGAGATTTTACATCTTCTGTTTTAATGGGAGGTCATGAAAGAGCCCTTTCCATATATGCAGAGGCAACTTTCTGCTCATTTCCAAAATGCTCCCATAATAAAGCTTTAGCCTTACCATAGCCCCTTTCTGGGTTAGAGTGCTGGCAGCTTCTAACCAGTTCCTTAGGGCAGCCCCTAGTGTAGTGCTCCTGGAAATAGTCCGTCACTGTGGCTCTCAGTGTTTCTCTCCACACCGTTCTCAAAAGCTTTTATAAATGCATGATATTTTAATGGATCTCCATCAAAAATTGGGATTCTCTCGCTCTCCTCGGCAACGACGAGAGGCATTGCGAGTGTAGCCATTTCATTTTGCTTTCTCATAATTCCCAGCATATTGTTTTGATCCTCATCTTTTGACCCAAATCCTGCATTCAATATGTATTCGTATTGAGTTTGTGATTTCTCATTAGCACTGTGATTCACTGAATCTTGTTTGGGTTCATGAAGTGACAGGCTCAGAATGCAGGAACCGAGGCACGGTTTTCTCCTTAGGCCTTGTTCCTGGATCAAAATGGTCATGTTTAGTTTCCTTTTGTTTTGCTTACATTCGTGGAATAAATTAATTTTGCATTGACATTGAGAACCTTTGGTTTTGATTTTCCTTTTTCTAAATAAGAATTAATTCCATCAAAATGCTTTGATATGGAATTCTTCCCCCACTTAGGAGGCTCTGAGATTGTAACATTTAATTTAGCCATGTGTGCTGCAATGTCTTCATCTAATTTAAACTTCTTTCTCTTCAGCTGTTCCTCCTGTTCATGTTTGTCCTTTAATAGTTTGTCTTGTCATTAATGCTGCCAAGTCAGCCTCTGCTTTCAGATGTGCAGAATAAGCAGTAGAAACACCAGACTTTCCTTCAGTAGCAGAGTTTTTGTTTCCCACATGTGACACACTGTCGTTCTGTTTTATGTCATCTTGCATATCCCTCTGTAATGATTATTGATGCAGCCTGAGTTGGTACTTGAGGTTCATCCTCTGTTGGACAGTGAAGCACTCAATTTATTGGAGCAGGATCCGATTGATCGAGGCTGTTATTTTGTTGCAATTCCTCAGATTCACTAAGCCACTTTTTAACACCCTCTTTAAATGTGTTGCCATATTTCATGATGCTGGCAAGCCATTCATTTTATTTGTTTTATTCATCCTCCGGGAGTAGAGGAATCAACACATTGTGACGTGGTAGCGTTTCCACAGAGTTGAATTACATTCTCCAAATGAGGTTGAACATGTGAAACATTTTCCTCTTTTCATAAGTGTTTTCATTTCAGGTATGAGCCCTTTTATTTTATTCACAATGATTTTGCATTCACGCTGAATCTTTTCAATTTCATTTGCCCAGAACTTGGCTGCGAGTTTCTCTTTTCCCCACACTCCATTTTAACACCAGCATTTGTTTCACTAATTTTACTCCTTTAATGTCCTTTTTTTAACTTAATTTTTATTTAGTTTTAAACAATATATTTTCATACAACGACACTATTTTCCTGCTGTATCTATACATTCCTCACATTGACTTTCAAATACTAAGTATACGATCAATGAAAAAGATCCACTCCAAAGTAATAGCCATATAAACAAGGGATGTTATAAAGCAGAGAAACAACAAATGAAAGTGGACAGTGAGAGAAGAGAATAAAGAAAATACAAAACCTCACTGTATTAGTCGAGCCATGACAGGGCCCCACCGCATAATAAATATACATTTTTGGAGCCTTAATAGATATGTTATTTGCTCCATATGGTAGACATCCCACACCTTTTGTATCTATAAGTTATATATATGTGTGGGGGGGGGCATCTGGTTTCATCCATTTAACCATAATACACTTCAGGGCTGCTGTAAGTAGTATTCCTTGGAGATATTTCTTAGACCTCCCCTCTAAACCATCAGATATTAGTCCTAGTAGTGCCACCATAGGATCTTGTGGGATATTCTACTGGAACACTTCTTTAAGAACATCAAATACCTATTTCTAAAAGACATGTAACTTAGGGCATAACCAAATCATGCGAGTATAATTTCCAATTTGTGCTCCACAGTTTCTCCAACATGAACTGATGTGTGTTGGACCCACCTTTGACACCATCTCTGGCGTTTGAAAATACCTAGGTGATTACTTTCCATTTAAATTCCCTCCATGTGTTTGAATTTGTCACTAGGTTTGCATCTGTGCAGATTTCCTTCCAGGTATCCTGTGTTATACCCATGTTTAATTCTGATTCCCATCTCTGCTTTATATTTAAAGATCCGTCTTGGTTCATAGACAAAAAGATTTGATATAGTTTACAAATTATTCTCCTCTGTCCATCTCCCGTCTGCAATTCAATGAGATATTTTTTTATTGGGGTAGATTTTATGAGTTTTCCCCCATTCTTTGTGTGTAGTAAGGAAATGTCTTAGTTGCAAATATCTTTAGAAGTCTGCTCAACGGAGATTGAATTCATTTTTTTAACTGTTCAAATGTTAAGATTGCCCTTGTTCAACATCTGATGCAATTCAATTAAGCCATGTTCTGACCATTTTTTAAACCCTGTATCTAAATTGTTAAATTGCGAGGCACAAAGGTCTTCATATATCCAATGCCGGTTAGTGGCGAGATTGTTTAGGGAGTCCATATGCTAATTGTACCCCCCCCCAATATTTTAAAAAAGGTAATTGCAGTCCATTGTCCCATTTCTTTTATAGGGGCATCCAAAAATGGTAGAATGTGCAGACCTTTGAACACATGCTTTTTTCAATATTAAGCCAGTGTGTATATGTACTATCCTGGATCCACATTAGCAAGGGCTTCAATCTGTGCGGCTCAAAAGTAACTTCTTAAGTTAGGAAGTTTAAGCCCCCCCCCCCCAATCTGGTTTAGATAGCTGTAATGTTTTAAGCCTAATTCTTGGGCGCCTTTGCCATATGAACTGAGAAATCAAATTATCCAGATTATCAAAAGTAGATTTTAGGACTTCAGTAGGTAACATCTAAAATAAATAAAGCAGCCTGGGCAAAACATTCATATGCATGCTTTCAATATGGCCTAGTAGGGACAGTGGGAGTATAGACCATCAGTCTAAATCATTACTAATACACCGAATTATTTTCTTATAATTGGCATCATAAAGGTTTGTACAGAATTGGGGATGTCTACACCAAGCTACTTAATACCATTTTTTGACCATTAAACCCACTCTGGAGTTTTATATTTTGTGGTGTTCTGCCATTAATATCTGTGACTTCTGTTTTTCCCCCCACATTGATTTTGTATCCTGAATAATATCCACATTGAGAAATAATTTTCTTTAGGCGTGGTATTGTTGTTGTTGGTTCTGTTAAATATAGTAGCACATCATCTGCATAAAAGGGATAATTTATGCTCTTTGTTTTTTCAATTCCTTTTTTGTTATCTCTAATGAGTTGTGGTAACGGTTCAATGCTAATGGCAAACAGGAGGGGTGAAAGAGACCAACCCTGTCTACATCCGTGTTCTAATATATATTTCTTTGATCTATACCTATTAACTTTGACAGCAGCCTGTGGGTCTGAATAAAGTGTTCGTATCCAGTTTATGAAGTTATGGCCAAATTTAAACGGTTTGTGTTTGAAATAAGTACTGCCATGACACACGATCAAAGGCCTTTTGGGCATCTAATGATATTATCGCTTCCTTTTCCTCATCTTTTTGATGGGACATTATGTTAAGTAATCTTCTGATATCTCCATAGTATCTTTCAGTAATAAAACCAGTCTGATCAGGATGGATGAGTTGGGTGATAATTTTACTGACCCATCTAGCCAAAATTGCTGTTAAAATGCACAAGTCTCCATTCAATAGCCATACTAGCCTATAGGATTGGCATTCAGTAGGGTCTTTGCCCGCTTTATGCATTACCACTATGGTTGCTTCTCTCCAGGAGGTGGCCATAACTTTTAACTCAAATGCATGATGGTACACTTTTAATAATATGTCTTTAAAGGTTTTGTAAAACTCATTAATAAAGCTATCTGGTCCTGGACTTTCATTATTTTTCAGAGTGGAGATCACCTGCTTAATTTCCCTTTCCTCAATTGGTTCATCTAATTCCTTAGCCATCGATTATGTTAATTGTGTCAATTTTATGTCTGTGTGGCGGACACTAGGGGCTATGCCTCTCCCCCAGCAGGACTGTGAGCTGGGGGCGTGGTTTACGTTCCCGGGCTTGCTGGTGCAGGGTTGTTCCTGCTGTAGTTTGGTTTTGGAGCTGAAGAATGAACAGCCAACTCGCCTTCGTCTCCTGTGTTTTTTCCTCATCCTGCCACATTGGTGACCCCGAATTGAACATGTTTGGAGCAGAAGATGAGTGTGAATCCACTTCGGCCACGCCGCCCCAACTCTCACAGCCGGCCGTTCTCGCCGCGGCTGTGAAACTCCCAGAGTTCTGGCAGAGCGACCCGGCTTCGTGGTTCCAGCATGTCGAGGCACTGTTCCACCTGCGTGGAATCTCCGCGGACTCCTCCAGATATTATTTGGTCGTCGCTGCGCTGGATCAGCAGTCCACACGCCGGGCCATGCAGCTGTTGCGCGCCCCTCCGCAACACGATAAATACGTCGCCCTCAAACATCTTCTGCTCCGGAGGTACAGCCTATCTGCCGCAGAGAGGGCAGATAGAATCCTTTCCCTATCCGGTTTGGGCGACGGGACGGCTGTGGATCTCATGGACAATATGCTGTCGCTGCTAGGCTCGGACGAAAGTGGGTTCCTTTTCCCGCACGTTTTCCTGCGCCAGCTTCCGTCTCCTGTGCGCGCGGCTTTGGCTAACTCCCCGTGTCTGGCCGCTGGTGACTGCCGAGGTTTGGCTGAGGAGGCCGATCGGGTCCTGCTGGCTACCAGACGGTTCTCTGTGCAGAGTGTGGCATCGGAGCCTCTGCAGCCGACGTCGGAGGACGTGGACCCGGCAGTGGTGGCTGGAGTGACTGCCCGGAGACGGCGCGGGAGAGGCCTCCGTTTCTTCCACCAGCGGTTCAGCGGCAAGGCGTGGCGCTGCGTCCCTCCGTGCACGTTTGAGACGGCGGGAAACACCCGGGCCAGCGCTCAGTAGCAGCTGTGGGGGCTGGCGGACGTAGTGAGCTGCTCTTCATTAAGGACACGATGTCAGGAAGACGGTTTCTGGTGGACTCAGGCTCGCAAAAGAGCCTACTCCCTCCTGCTAAGACAGACAGGTCGGCCGAAGGCGGCGGCCCACAGTTAAGTGCAGCTAACGGTTCGTCCATTGCGACGTTTGGCACAAGGTTGGTGACTGTTTGCTTCCACGGGCGCCATTTTGAGTGGGACTTTGTAGTGGCCGCCATTACTGTTCCTATTATCGGCGCGGATTTTCTGTGTGCTAATGGTCTGGTGGTTGATGTTGCAAACCGCCGTTTAATTGATGCTGTGTCTTTCGCCACTGTTCCGTGCGAGACAAGGGGAGCCGGGCCGTTAACACACGCTAACTTTTTAGCATTAGGGGAGGTTTTTCAGCGCTTGCTGGCGGATTTTCCATCGGTGACTACGCCTGCCTTTTCCACCGCGGTTACTAAACACGGGGTAGAACATTTCATTCCCACTCTGGGACCGCCAGTTTTTGCGCGCGGCGCCTCGACACAGTAAAATTGGCTACAGCCAAGGAGGAGTTCGCCATCATGGAGCGTCTGGGTATAGTGAGGCGTTCTAACAGCCCGTGGGCCTCGCCGCTTCACATAGTGCCCAAGGCGGATGGGTCGTGGCGGCCTTGCAGCGACTTTCGCCCCCTGAACAACGTCACCGCCAATGACCGCTATCCCATCCCACACATACAGGACTTTTCCATACGCCTGGCAGGTACCACTATTTTCTCTAAGGTGGACCTGGTGTGCGGCTATCATCAGGTTCCCGTGCGCGCAGAGAACGTGCCCAAGACAGCAGTGATCACCCCATTTGGGCTTTTTGAGTTCATGCGCATGCCTTTTGGCTTGAAGGGGGCTGCGCAAACCTTTCAGAGGCTGATGGACTCGGTGTTGCGTGACCTTGATTTCGTGTTCGTTTATCTCGACGACATATTAGTGTCGTCGAGCTGAAGAGCACCTGGCGCACCTGAAACAGGTTTTCCGTCGTTTGGACGAACACGGCCTGATAGTCAACCCGGCCAAGTGTCAGTTTGGACTGCCGGTGATTGACTTCTTGGGTCACCGCATTTCGCCACAAGGCGCGGTCCCGTTGCCTTCTAAGGTGCAAGCAGTGGCGGAATCTCCCCGCCCAGTCTCCGTTAAGGCATCGCAGGAATTCTTGAGCATGGTGAATTTCTATAACCGTTTCCTCCCTCGCGCTGCCCACCTCCTTCAGCCATTTTACAAAGCCCTGCGGCTTAAGAAGGCTAACGACCCTGTCGACTGGACTCCCAAACGGGTCCAGGCCTTTGACGGAGCTAAGTGCGCCCTGGCTAACACTGCCCTCCTCACCCATCCCACGACGTCCATAGCTTTAACAACCGATGCGTCTGACATAGCCGTGGGGGCTGTGGTTGAACAGCGTGTGGCGAATGCGTGGCAGCCACTCGCATTTTTTAGCCGCAAACTGCGAGATAGCGAGCGCAAGAACAGCGTTTTTGACCGGGAGTTGCTGGCACTGCACCTTGCAACCCGGCATTTCCGCTTCCTGCTGGAGGGTCGCCCATTCACGGCTTATGTGGATCATAAACCGCTGACTTTCACCATGTCCAAAGTGACTGAGCTGTGGTCTGCTCGTCAGCAGCGCCACCTAGCGGCAATCTCCGAGTTCACAACGGACATTCAGCATGTGGCCGGGAAGTCCAACCCTGTTGCCGATTGTCTGTCGCGTGTGCTTGTGTGTCCTGTGCACCTCGGTGTGGATTTCTCCGCTATAGCTGCCGACCAGCCTAGCGACCCGGACGTCCTTGCCCTTAGGTCAACGCGTACCGGCCTCAAGCTGGAGGACGCTGTGATGCAGGAAGGCAGTCCTGCCCTCCTCTGCGATGTCTCCACCGGCCGTCCCCGCCCCGTTGTTCCAGTGGCCTGGCGCCGTCGAGTTTTCGATTCACTCCCTCTCGCACCCTGGAGTTCGGGCGTCGGTGAAGTTGGTCGGTTCCAAGTTCGTCTGGCCTGGCCTCCGCCAGGACATAAAGGGGTGGGCCGCTGCATGTGTAGCGTGCCAGCGCGCTAAGGTCCACCAGCACACTAAGTCGCCCCTCGAACCGTTTCCGATCCCAGCCAGACGATTCGACCACGTGCATATGGACCTGGTGGGCCCTCTACCTTCTTCACAAGGTTTTACGCACCTGCTCACAATGGTGGATCGGACCACCAGGTGGCCAGAGGCTGTCCCTCTGTCCTCCACAACATCCTCGGATGTTGCACGCGCTTTTCTTTCCTCCTGGGTCGCCCGTTTCGGCACTCCGTCAGATATCACCTCAGACAGGGGCCCCCAGTTCGTGTCAGAGCTCTGGTCGGCACTTGCGCGATCCTTGGGTGTGCAGGTACACCGCACTACCGCGTACCACCCTCAGGCTAACGGCTTGTGTGAACGTTTTCACCGGTCGCTCAAGGCAGCGCTGCGCGCTGCGCTCTCGGATGGTAACTGGGTGGATCGTTTACCTTGGGTTATGCTCGGGTTGCGTTCGGCTCCTAAGGAGGACCTCGACGCTTCGCCCGCTGAGCTGGTGCTCGGTCAGCCGCTCCGCGTCGCTGGGGAATTTTTGCCTGGGAGTTCCGATCCTCGACCCCGTCCGGCCGTTTATCCTTTTTTGTCCGACAGCACTCGAGTTCCAGGCCCCGTTCACCATTGTTTTCCGCGGTCGTTCGTGCCTGCGGAGCTCATGTCGGCTCGTTTTGTTTTTGTACGGCATGATGCTCACCGCTCGCCCCTCCAACCCCCATACGACGGCCCATTTCGGGTTCTTGAGACGGGTCCTAAGGGTTTTGTGCTGGATATGGGTGGGCGTAGGGAGCGTATCACGCTTGATAGGCTTAAACCGGCGCACAGGGTGGCAGGCGAAGTTGTGTTTCCGGCCCAGGTTCCCCGTCGGGGTCGTCCTCCTTCCAGGACCCCGGCAGTGTATTCACGGGTTCAGTGTTCTGCTTCTCAGCCGACTTTGGACAGTGTCTCACCTACTGTTTCGGCTGAGGGGCAGCGCAGCCGTTATGGCAGGCTGCTTAAGCCTCCAGTGAGACACTAATTTTCTTTCCAGGAGTCCCTTCTGGGTGTTCGGGGGGGGGGGGGCTGTGTGGCGGACACTAGGGGCTATGCCTCTCACCCAGCAGGACTGTGAGCTGGGGGCGTGGTTTACATTCCCGGGCTTGCTGGTGCAGGGTTGTTCCTGCTGTAGTTTGGAGCTGAGGAATAAACAGCAAACTCGCCTTCATCTCCTGTGTTTTTTCCTCATCCTGCCACATTAGAAATGTTTCAAGTTGTGTATCCTCAGTGCAACTGTCAGTTATTATATAGGGATTTGTATAACTGCCAAAGATTCTGCTATCTCATCTGGTTTAGTGTGGAATTTGGAGCCGTTGGATTTTATTCTATACACTGTGTTAGGTGATTGCCGTTTTTTCAATCTAAATGCCAATAATTACTTGGTTTGTTACCATATTCATAATATTGCTGGTTAGTGAATCTTAAGCGTCCCTCAATCTTCTCTGATAAACTGTTAAGTTCTCTACGGGTTGCAGTACGACTTCTAATAAGACTAGGTGAGGCGGTTCATTTATGTCGTTTTTCTTAATTACTTATTTTATCCTCCAATTCCCTCTGTTTGGCACCCTTTTTCCTTTTCTTAGCACATGTAAATGAAATGATGCGACCCATGATGTATGCTTTGGCACAGCCCCACAATATGAGAGGTGATGTTTCTGGCGAGGTATTAGTATCTAAATAGTTATTGAGCTCTGTCGTGATAAAAGTGGTAAATTCTTTATCATTAAGAGGGACACATCAAGTCTCAATTTTTTTGAGGCTGGCATGACCTACTACTACTTTCGGCTGCTCCCGTTAGGGGTCGCCACAGCGGATCATCCGTTTCCATTTCTTTCTGTCTTCTGCGTCTTCCTCTGTCACACCAGCCACCTGCATGTCTTCCCTCACCACATCCATAAACCTCCTCTTTGGCCTTCCTCTTCTCCTCTTCCCTGGCAGCTCCATATTCAGCATCCTTCTCCCAATATACTCAGCATCTCTCCTCCACACATGTCCAAGCCATCTCAATCTTGCTTCTCTTGCTTTGTCTCCAAACCGCCCAACCTGAGCAGTCCCTCCAATATAATCGTTCCTAATCTTGTCCTTCTTCGTTACTCCCAGTGAAAATCTTAGCATCTTCAACTCTGCCACCTCCAGCTCCGCCTCCTGTCTTTTTGTCAGTGCCACTGTCTCCAAACCATAACATAGCTGGTCTCACACCCATCTTGTAAACTTTCCCTTTAACTCTTGCTGATACCCTTCTGTCGCAAATCACTCCTGACACACTTCTCCACCCACTCCAACCTGCCTGCACTCTCTTTTTCACCTCTCTACTGCACTCCCCGTTACTTTGGACAGTTGACCCCAAGTATTTAAACTCAAATGCCTTTGTCACCTCCACTCCTTGCTTCCTGACCATTCCACTGTCCTCTCTCTCATTCACGCATAGGTATTCCGTCTTGCTCCTACTGACTTTCATTCCTCTTCTCTCCAGTGCATACCTCCACCTCTCCAGGCTCTCCTCAACCTGCACCCTACTCTCGCTACAGATCACAATGTCATCCGCGAACATCATCGTCCATGGAGACTCCTGCCTGATCTTGTCCGTCAACCTGTCCATCACCATTGCAAACAAGAAAGGGCTAAGAGCCGATCCTTGATGTAATCCCACCTCCACCTTGAACCCATCTGTCATTCCAACTGCACACCTCACCATTGTCACACTTCCCTCATACGTATCCTGCACCACTCCTACATACTTCTCTGCAACTCCTGACTTCCTCATACAATACCACACCTCCTCTCTCGGCACTCTGTCATAAGCTTTCTCTAAATCTACAAAGACACAATGCAACTCTTTCTGGCCTTCTCTATACTTCTCAATCAACATTCTCAAAGCAAACATCGCATCTGTCGTGCTCTTTCGTGGCATGAAACCATACTGCTGCTCGCTGATCGTCACCTCTCCTCTTAACCTAGCTTCTATTACTGTTTCCCAAATCTTCATGCTGTGGCTGATCAACTTTATACCTCTGTAGTTGTTACAGTTCTGCACATTGCCCTTGTTCTTGAAAATCGGTACCAGTATGCTTCTTCTCCACTCCTCAGGCATCCTCTCACTTTCCAGGATTGTGTTAAACAATCTAGTTAGAAACTCCACTGCCATCTCTCCTAAACAGGTATGTCATCAGGACCAACTGCCTTTCCACTCTTCATCCTCTTCATAGCTGCCCTCACTTCCTCCTTGCTAATCCGCTGAACTTCCTGATTCACTATCCTTACATCACCCAACCCTCTCGCTCTCTCATTTTCTTCATTCATCAGCCCCTCAAAGTATTCCTTCCACCTTCTTAGCACACTCTCCTCGCATGTCAGCACATTTCCATCTCTATCCTTGATCGCCCTAACTTGCTGCACATCCTTTGCAGCTTGGTCCCTCTGTCTAGCCAATCGGTACAAGTCCTTTTCTCCTTCCTTAGTGTCTAATCTGTCATACAACTCACCATACGCCTTTTCCTTTGCCTTTGCCACCTCTCTCTTTGCTTTACGCTGCATCTCCTTGTACTCCTGTCTACTTTCTTCATCTCTCTTACTATCCCACTTCTTCTTTGCCAACCTTTTCCTCTGTATCATTTGCTGTACTTCCTCATTCCACCACCAAGTCTCCTTGTCTTCCTTCCTCTGTCCTGATGACACACCAAGTACCTTCCTAGCTGTCTCCCTCACTATTTCTGCAGTGGTTTTCCAGCCATCTGGCAACTCTTCACTACTACCCAGTGCCCGTCTTAACTCCTGCCTGAACTCCACACAACAGTCTTCCTTCTTCAACTTCCACCATTTGATCTTCGGCTGTGTCTTCACTCGCTTCCTCTTCTTGGTCTCCAAAGTCATCCTACAGACCACCATCCGATGCTGCCTAGCTACGTTCTCCCCTGTCACCACCTTGCAGTCTCCAATCCCTTTTAGATGGCGCCTTCTACATAAGATATAGTCCACCTGTGAGGCTGGCATGACCTACATCCCACAAAAGTACGACAGGTGGTCAGAGATAGTAATGGGTAATATTTCTATGTCCACTACTCTATGCAACTCTGACTTAGGGGTGAAAAAGTAATCAATCCTAGAATAGGATGCATGTCTACATGAATTGTATGTACAGTCCCTGTTTCTTGGAAATTTACTTCTTCAGACATCCACAAGGCCCAATTCAATAATTTGGTGTAAGCATTTTGCTTATTTTCGGGGGTTGAGTTTCCAATACGGGTTGTTTATCCATGCATTGTTAAATACTGTAACGTGCATGGATAAGTAGACACGTTGGTCCTTGACTAACGGGTCGGACCCTTTAGTCGACTGGCTAACGTTGTTGCTTGTGGTGTGGGAGACACGGGTTCGCGTCCCGGCTGTGGCGGTTCCCGGACTGCCCCCCGAATTAGCTACAATACCCTACCCATCAATAGAAGTCCAGAGCTATACTGTATTTTATTGTTGGATTTTGATAAATCCAGGTTCATCTTCATTCATTGCATATACATTTATAAAAGATACTTCAGTACCATCAATTAATCCATTTACCGAAGTATATCTCCCCTCATTGTCTTTATGTATTAAAGTTGGTGTGAAATTGTCTGTGTATTAGGATAGATACTCCCCTTTTCCTCCCTGACCAGTGCGAAGAATAGCATACTTTGTCTGCCCAGGACTTTTTAAGCTCATCATGTTCACCATCAGAAAGATGAGTTTCCTGTAGAAATGCTATCTGACAATTTCCTTTTTTCAATTGGTTTAGAACTTTCTTGCTCTTGACAGCGCTATGAAGACCTTTAACATTATACCTTATAATTTTAAGTGATCCCATTATTGGTTTATAATTATATTTTGATCCCTTGATGATGGTAATGTATAACTAGTATGTTTTGTGGCATGAGAAAGGGTATTGGATAAAAAGGCTGGATAAAGAGATAGTGTGGTGGTGTCCTTCTTAACGCAGGATCCCGGGGGAGCAGTGGGATCAGAACTAGCAAAACAGTAGAATAATTAGAACTTAAACTCACTGTAATGCGAGGTGGGACCTGGTCCCGGGCTACAAAATTAACAAGCAGCAAAGGGTATATTCTAGATAGAATTTGACTGTATTTGTGTGTGCTAAGATATAAAAGATATCAGCTGTTATTCAGGCTACTGCAGAACCTCTTGCATTCAAAACAACATATAAAAAACTAAAAGCTACTCACAATATGTTTCTCTGGATTACAATACCTGGTACCTTTAGACATTCAATAATGGGTTCAATAAAGAGACAAGGGTTCGAACCAGGTGGATGGCGCATGGTTTAAACCCTTAAGTCTTTATGGCACTCGTGATTAAGTCACAAAAATATTGTTGCCTTTAATATGGGCAGGAAAAGTGTGTTCCGTTACTTCTCCATCTCAGGGATGACTTTCTTCTGTACATATTCCAAGGCCTTTATGGGATCCAGAAACCCCTTCTCCTCATTTTTATGAGAATCGCAGTCTAGCAGGGAAGAGGAGACCGTAGCGCACTCCTTGTCGTCCTTGTAACTTCTTCCACACGTCCGTGAATGCCGCTCTGACTTTGGCGACGCTGGTGGTGTAGTCGGGGAATATGGCTATCCGTCTCCCGTTGTGACTGAATGGAGCTCTGTCCCGGGCTCTTCTCAGGATCTCCGCAGCCTCCCCATCATAGTGTAATTTGGCAATGATAACCCGCGGTCTGTCCCCTGGTTTCCACTGGGTAGGGCTACGGTCTGATCCATCAATCTTTGTGTCTCGGTCCACCTGAAGTGCTTCTTTAAGAAGTTTGGAAACAGCCACGGGAGAACTCGTCCCTGGTTGTTCTTCGACACCAACTATCTGTACATTTACCCCTTCTCATTCTGCCCTCCAAGTCTTCATTCTTTTTTTTTTTTTTTAAGTTTTTCAACTTGGCTTTGAAGGCAGGTTACGGCAGTTTTGAGCGAAGCCACTTCGTCAGACCACGTCGATAGTCCTTCTGCCATGTCTGCCTTCATATGATCGATTTCAGATCGGATTGTGATTATGTTATTGGCAATTTCTGATCTTACGGCTTGCAATTCACTTTTCAGGGCATAAAGTCTTCAGCTAATGCAGTCTTCAATTGCTCCCTTATTGTTTTAGATACTAGCAGAGGCACCCGGCATTGCCCGGGGAAAATGTTCCCACCAAAACAACCAACATGACCTGGTCTTTACGATATAATCGATGATTAAATATAGGATAATTTATGATATGATACATGTGATAAACGAATGTCGAATAAACGAATGTTATTAACAGAAATGATCAAATATCATAATTTTCAATCCATTCATCAAGCTTCTTTGCCAATGTGTGTATTAATCGCTCAGTGCTCAAGCACCTCAGGGTAAACCATGTTGCGTGCCTTACCATTTGGCGCTAGGATAGAAAGCTTTTCTGCACGACCAGTTCTGGAGGCAGCTACATACAACTGGCCGTGTGAGAAACATGGAGCAAAAAGATTTACTCCAATCGTTTTAAAAGTCTGTGTAAGTCCGTAGACGCCTTGTCTTACTGACATAAGAATAATTCAAGAACGAGCCGACTTCGTAGGTTCTTAACTGTGTAGCTTTTACTAGCGTTCATCCGACATACAACCTTCATAACATGCGCTTCTAACTTCCTGTATACGTCACACGCACTGCACGTACATCCGTGAGTAGGTCAAGTTAAACACGTGACCTTTCATTCATTACATCTCCCCCTCTAAGATTATTTTCTAAACATTTCTCTGAACATTTACTGCCAACAATTTTAACCTGTATATCACCCCCCTTTTCACAAAAAATTAAAAATCTCCCACAGTACACAAGTCCATACGCCTCACAAATCCAGCCGGATTGCTGGCTTGCTCACCCTGCCAGAGCGAGTAACATATGGTGTGGAAGTTGGCATTTCTGCTGCTCGGGACTCATCCGTGTTTCCACTCTCCCCTGGAGTGACATGGTCAGGATCCCTGCTGACAGAGGTGAGTGTTTTGGGTGTGGCCAACAGGTGGCGCCTGTTCCTTCTGTAATGTTCACCTTGAGCTGTCTCCACCATGTAGGATCTGGGAGTGGAGCTCTGACTGTGAACAACTGCTGGCATTGTCCATGTTTTCTGTCCATCAGGTTTGGTGAGTACTGCGTCACCCGAGTTCAGTGGGCGCAGTGTCCGCACGCCGTTCCTGCGGTCGTAGTAGAAAGCCTGCCTCGATTTGGCTGCGGCGTCAGCGGTTTTGATCAGTTCCTCTTTAGGCCAGGCCGGTTTCAGGTTATGCTGCAATGTGGGTAAGGTGGTTCTGAGTCTCCTACCCATGAGCAATTCCGCTGGACTGGCTCCAGTGGAAGAAGAGGGTGTAGCTCTGTATGTCAACAGGGCGAGGAGAGGGTCTTCCTGCCTTAATATGCTTTTGGCTATCTGAACAGCCCTCTCTGCCTGTCCATTACTCTGGGGGTAGTGTGGGCTTGAAGTCACATGGATGAAATCATAATCCTCACTGAACCTCCTCATCTCTTCTGAAACTAGCTGTGGCCCATTATCACAAACTACAATTTCAGGGATACCAAAACGTGCAAATGTAGCCTTCAGCCTAGCTACAACCTGACGGCTAGTAGTTGTTGGTAGATTTAGGATCTCCAAAAACCTGGAATAATAGTCAGACACTATCAAGTAGTTTTGATTTTTGTACTCACACAGGTCTATGCCAACTTTCTGCCATGGTCTGGATGGGAGCTCACTTGACATTAAAGGCTCTTTTCTCTGTGTGTTCTTGTGTTCTCTGCAGAATTGACATTGCTGTATCTTTGTTGTAATGTGCTCTGTCATTTTGGGCCACCACACTGACTGGCTAGCTCTCTCTCTGCACTTAACTATCCCCTGGTGCCCGTCGTGTATTCTGTCTAAGATCACCTCCCTCATCTCTGTGGGAATGACGATACGACTGCCTCTGATGACTAAACCATCTACCGCAGATAACTCCCCTCTCACCTGATAAAAGTCTCTGACTGTCTCCGGCACTTTATCGACATACTCAGGCCAGCCGTGTCTGATGAAGCCCAACACTGTCTGGAGCTGCAGATCCCCATCCGTGCTCTGTTTTATCTCCTGCATCCTTTGAGGTGTGGCAGGCACCTGGCACACGATGGCATCAATGTGCACTGCAACATCATCATGAGAAGCACCATCTCCGTAGCACTGCTCTGGGCCTCTGGAGAGTGCATCAGCCACAGCTAAAGTTTTGCCTGGTGCGTATTCAGCCACTGCATTGAAACGCATCAGCCTCATTAACAGTCTCTGGCACCTAATGGGCACATTATCCAAGTCTTTGCTGTTCATGAGAGGCACTAGTGGTTTATGATCGGTGACAAGTCTGAAATTGTCAAGCCCAAACAGGTACTTCTCGAACCTTTTACATGCCCAGACGCTGGCTAAGCACTCTTTCTCGATCTGTGCGTACCTTGTCTCTGCGTCACTCAGCCGTCGGGAGCAGTAGGCCACGGGCTTCCAGTGTTCCCCGTGCTGCTGGAGCAGAACGCCTCCCAGCCCGTAGCTGCTGGCATCTGCTGACACCACCGTAGCCTTAGTGACGTCATAAAAGGTGAGTACCGGGGCGGTGGCGAGTGCTGCTTTAAGGTCTTGGAATGCTGTGTTCTGTGCAGGTCCCCACAGCCACTCTGTCGTTGCTTTAAGCAGTCCATAAAGCGGCTGACCTACAGTGGACAGCTCTGGGACGTATTTTGCCAAATAGTTCACCATCCCGAGGAACCTCTTGAGTTCCGTCACGTTCTGGGGCTGAGGAAAGTTCTCTATTCCGGCCACTTTGTCCGGGTCAGGTCTGATGCCTGCCTCGTTGATGATATGACCAAGGAAGCGGACTTGTTTCTGTTTGAACTTGCATTTCGCTTGGTTCAGTTTGAGACCTGCTGTTTCAATGACCCCCAGCGCCTCTGCTAGGCGCCGGTCATGGATTTCCTCAGTCTCTCCATGTATAAGGATGTCATCCATGTACACCTCTGTGCCCTCTAGCCCGGTCAGAGTTTCCGCCATCTTTCTCTGGAAAATCTCTGGAGCACTCGTTATACCAAATGGAAGGCGGCAGAAAGCATACCTCCCAAATGGGGTGATGAAAGTGGTGAGCCCCCTGCTGTCTTCATGCAAGGGGATCTGGTAAAACCCACTTGCTGCATCCAACGTTGTGAAGAACTTTGACCCTGCGAGCCTTGGCATTATTTCCTCCATAGTGGGCAGCACGTATTTCTCACGTTTCACCGCTCGATTCAGCCTCCTGAGGTCAGCGCAGCAGCGAACCTCTTTCTTGTTCGGTTTCAGCACCGGCACCATAGCGGCGCACCATTCTGTGGGCTGAGTCACTTTTTCAATAATGCCCTCATTTTCCATGCGCTGCAGTTCTTTCTTAACCAGTGGTACAAGTGGCAGCGGTATCCGTCTGGCTGTATGCACCGCGTATGGCTGGGCACCCTCCACCAGAGCTATTTTCACTGGGTCTGTTTTCAGCAGTCCACTTGAACCGAAAACTCCACTGACCTCATTCATCCGCTTCACTAGACCCATCTCCACTGCCTCTGGACGACTCAGCAGACAGCTGCCTCTCCCCTTGATCACATACACTGGAAAGGAGTATTGTTTCTCCTTGTAGTTGGTTGTGGCTTGAAACTGTCCTATGCAGCTGTTGTTTCCACCTGGGCTTATGAAGCATGTGTCAGGAGGTCCGAGTTTTATGTTTGGCTTCAGCTTTTTAAATGTCCCTTGGTTGATAACAGTAGCGTCAGCCCCCGTGTCAATTTTGAAGGTTATTGGTACATCACTTATTGTTAAACTAACAGTCCAATCTTCCTGACTGCTCTCTTTGCCAACTTCTCCCAGAAAGTACAGCTGTTTAACCTCTTCAGTGACTTCTCTCACCGCTTTAGAGTGACATACACGCTCCCAATGTCCCTTTTTATGACACTTGTTGCACTTACTGTTCGTTGCAGGACACTTCCGCTCATCGGTGTGCTGCGTCTTGCCGCACCTCCCGCATTCATCTACTTTGTTGGTTGCAGGTCTGCTGCCACCATGACGCTGTCCGCCCTTTTTGTTTTGGCGTCCGTCCCGCCGTCGGACAACATTGACGTTAGCCAGCTGGGCCTCTGGTTGGTTAGCTTGGAGGCTGAGCTGCTTTGTTATTGCCTCCGCCTGGCGCACTTGTTCAATGACTTTCACCAGAGTAAGGTCCGCTGTGAGCTGGAACTGACGGGAGAGCACCTTATCTTTTGTGCCCACTACCAGACGATCTCTGATATGTTCATCCCTCTTGTCCCCAAACTCACAGTGTTCAGACAGCTCATACAATGTCCGGATGTACATCTCCGCTGTCTCTCCTGGCTGCTGGCTACGTTGATAGAAGCACGCCCTCTCATGTATGATGTTACGGCGGGGAATAAAGTAGTCGTCGAACTTTTTCAGTACGATATCATAGTCCACTTTATCACCCTCCGCCGCGAAGTCAAACGAGCTGAATATCTTTTCAGCCGCGCTTCCCATTGCATAAATCAGCGAACTCACTTGAATCTCCCCGTCGTCTTTATCCAGCTTTGTCGCGAGCCTGAAGCGCGAAAACCGTTGTTTCCACTCCGGCCATTCGACGGGGCAGTCAAACTTGAATTCACTCGGCGGATTAAACTTCGACATGACCGCTCGTGTTCAGATACACAGACTATTCTGACACCATGTAATGTCCGTAGACGCCTTGTCTTACTGACATAAGAATAATTCAAGAACGAGCCGACTTCGTAGGTTCTTAACTGTGTAGCTTTTACTAGCGTTCATCCGACATACAACCTTCATAACATGCGCTTCTAACTACCTGTATACGTCACACGCACTGCACGTACATCCGTGAGTAGGTCAAGTTAAACACGTGACCTTTCATTCATTACAGTCTGTGTTGGTTTATGGTAAACATTAACAACAATCAAATGTCCCCCCATCACCAATTGCAATTTCACAGTCTAAGAAGCCTAACCTGTCATTTTACAAACCCACCAAATTGTGCGCCAGTATTTCAGTTTCTTTTTTTTGGCTTGCTTCTCCAGATGGAAAATGCTGAAAGCCGCTTTAGCTAAGTTCGGTCATAATGACAGTATTATGTCCATGAGTAATGGGGGAGATGTTTCGTTTGTGGACACTACACTCCATCGCCACTCGGTGGCACTGTGAGACGATGGCTGGCGGAGAGGGACTGCTGTATGGGGACAGAAGAAGAACGGGCAGCGCGCGCAAAGTAAACTCAATTCCGCAAATAAATCAATTTCTTTTTTTACTTGGTTTATGAAATATGTTTCAAACTGTGCAATCCTTGTAAAGCGCTGATTCTAAAGATATCTTTTTTTGTTCTACTATGACTATTTCTGGAGTTTTAAGTGAACATACAAACCTCCGCACACACCTTACCCGGGGAAAATGTTCTCACCAAAACAACCAACACGATCGCATCTTTACGATATAAGCGATGAAATATATGATAATTTATTATACATGTTATAAACGAATGTCGAATAAACGAAAATGATCAAATGTCATAATTTTCAATCCATTCATCAAGCTTCTTTGCCAATGTGTGTATTAATCGCTCAGTGCTCAAGCGCCTCGTTAAACCACGTTGCGTGCCTTCAGGCTAGCGTTGACAGTGTTAGGTGTAGTGCCTCCCTTGACCACTGGGAAGGATTTGACGGAAGTCTCCACAAAGCATCGTTGGAATGCCTCTTTCGCAAATAAATCAACATTTTTACTTGGTTTTTTGACATATTTTTCGAACTACAATTATCAAAAGTCATAATTTTCAATCCATTCATCAAGCTTCTTCTCCAATGGTGTATTAATCGCCTCAAAATAAACTCAATTTCGGTAATACATCACATTTTTTACCTGGTTTTTGAAAAAAAAAAATTTCGAACTGTGCAATCCTTGGAAAGTGCCGATTCTAAAGATACCTTTGTTTTTGTTCTACAATGAGTATTTCTGGAGTTTTAAGCGAATGTACAAACATACACTCTTACTTATATGTCTTCCCTCATAGACGATAGGATATTTGACTTGATCGCTTCGGCGGTCATACCTGGAGCTTCCGTCCGGGTGGGCGAGGCTCGATTTGCTGCTTGAAGTACTGTGCGTCGGAGGGGTTGCAGGCCTCGCCGGGTTATATTTACGGAGGTTTGTCGCCATTCAGTCGGTATTCCTGACTTAATCTAGGTTTCAGTATCTTTGAAGTTGTTTTAGTGAGCTGTTGTATTAGTTTTGAAATGATCAAAGCCGTTTAAATATCAAGTTCTGCGGGAGCTCCGAAAAAGAAAACTTCCGCCATATCTTGCTCACTAGCGCCCCCTTAATTTCCTTTTTGACCCCCCCCCCAATATACGTGTTGTGCATTTGAAACATCCAGACCGAAAGGAAATTCTTCCACCAAACATAATCCCACATCGCAGCGGAGCAGCAGCAGCAACTTCAGAGACAGAGTGGGGATTCGCACTTTTACAGCATGGAGATAAATTCAGCATCGGGATACATTCCAATAATGTTAATGTCGGTGCGCCGAGGGATTCAATTCTTAATCAATCAGGCAATCGTCCCAAATTAATAAACAACAGTCAATATACAAGCCGCATTCCTTCCATTAATATACAGCTTAATGCGCACATCCACAGGTGAGCTTACCTGGCTGTAGTTCGCTTTGACAGTGGCTCCTTAAACGGTTTTAACAGCCAGCGCCTACCTCTGTGCTTTATCCCCGGTGACTGTTTAATTTCATCCTCCTCATCTTTTCGTCCTCTTGATCCTTGATCCGCTGCGCCGACTGATGAGGTTTCTTTTTAATGCCTTCTTTTTTGGTGACAAAAATGTGGCGACTTCGGGGAACAAAGGAGTTGCTGAGAGGCCGAGGTGGGGCCTGTTACTTGTCTAACGCGCTTAACAAACAAAAAAAAACATTCACTGAGATCCAAAAAGAAAAAGATGATCAACTCATGATAACGTGCACAAACTCGTAATAAAAGCAATCACATTGATCCAAATAGCGATTAACAAAATATACGGCGAACCAGCTCACACTCTCTCTCTATCTTACTAACAACAGAAGGTGAACAGGTCATATTGGTCCCGCATGGGCAATCGGAACAGGCTCGCCAATTAGGGAATGGGGAACAGGTGAGCAGGGCAGGGCAGGAACAGGAACCGCAAGCCAAATAAGGGGCTGGGGATCAGGTGAACTTAACATCCCCGCGACTCACTATCTCCCTACTCAACATGACCACACAATAAATGATATCATAAACAAAAACAAACAACACCAAAATATAAGCCATCACACACCTTCACCTTAATAAATATTACTACAAAATAGACCTCTGTGAGTTCATTCATGGCTCCTTCACCTGGGCCTGAAGTAACAGTGGATGAGCAACTGGTTCCGTTCAAAGATACATTTCTATTTTCACATCTGTAATGTAAGTGATTTCATTGTTTTATTGTGTATTGCTGTAATGATTTATGTGATTGTTTTCTGTGAAACTGATACTAATGACTGATGGTAATCTCTTTTGTCAAAAGGTCGCTGTCCCTTCCGGCAGTATATGCCCAGCGAGCCAGCAAAACATGGCATCAAGATATGGGTGGCCTGTGATGCACAATCCAGCTACGCTTGGAAGATACAAATCTACACAGGAAAGCCAGCCAGTGGAGGCCTGGGGAAGAACCAGGGGATGCAGTTGTCCTTGATATAACAGCTGGACTGAGGGGACACAATGTCACGTGTGACAATTTCTTCACTTCTTATGAATTCAGCCAGCAGCTTCTGAAGAGGAAGATCACCATGGTTGGTACAGTTAGAAAGAACAAGCCTGAGCTCCCCCCTGCACTCCTTGCAACAAGGGAGAGAGACCTTCTCATCAAAGTTTGCCTTCACCTGCACCACCACTCTAGTTTCTTACCTCCCAAAGAGGAACAAGAATGTGGTCCTCCCGAGCACACTGCACAAAACGGATGACATCAGTGATCGTGAGGACAGGAAGCCAGCCATCATCCTGGCTTATAACCACAACAAAGGAGGTGTGGACAACCTGGACAAGGTGATTGGAACTTACAGCTGCAGGAGGATGACTGCCCGCTGGCCCCTGGTCATCTTCCATAACATCATTGATGTGTCCTCATACAATGCCTTTGTAATATGGAGTGAGATCAACCCTACCTGGGTGCCTGTTAGTGGATGTTGCTGGAGCAGTTGGGGAAGGCACTTGCAACACCACACATTCAAAGACGGGAGTGCCTCACCCACACAGCAGCGTTTGCAGCGCTTGTGAAAGCTGTTGAGGGGGCTGAATCTTGTCCTGATCCATCAGCTGCTGGCCCAACTAGGGCAGGCAAGAGGAAACTATGTAAATTCTGCCCCTCAAAGAAGGACTGTAAAAAAAATACTATATGCATCAAATGTGCGAAATACATCTGTAAAGTCCATACAAAACACAAACTTGCATACTGTCCTACATGTTCTAATTAGAGTTGATTGCTTTGTTCTTCTCGGTGGCATGATAGCGCAGTGGTTAGCGTGGTCGCCTCACAGCAAGAAGGTCCTGGGGTTTGAGCCCCGGGGAAGTCCAACCTTGGGGGTCATCCCGGGTTGTCCTCTGTGTGGAGTTGGCATGTTCTCCCCGTGTCTGCGTCGGTTTCCTCCAGCGGCTCCGGTTTTCTCCCACAGTCCAAAGACATGTAGGTCAGGTGAATTGGCATTACTAAATTGTCCCTAAGTATGAATGTGTGTGTGTGTGTGTGTGTGTGTGTGTGTGTGTGTGTGTGAGTGTGTGTGTGTGTGGGCCCTGTGTGAGGGCCTGGTGGCCTGTCTATGGTGTCTCCCTGCCTGCTGCCCAATGACTGCTAGGATAGGCTCCAGCATTTCTGCGACCCTGAGAGCAGGATAAGTGGTTCGGATAATGGAAATGGATGGATGATTTGTTCTTCACATTTTTGTTTTGTATCTATTTTATTTTATTCTTATCTAGTGTTGTTTATATACCTGTTCTCCCAAAAGTTCAAGATTGTTATTGTTTCCCTTCAATAAAATGCATTCAAAACTATTTTCTGCACATCTCTGCTACTTTCTTAGGCTATGCAAGTACTATCTCTTGCTAAAGAATTATTTTTTTACAGCTATGCAGTACCCATCCATCCATCCATCCATTATCCAAACCGCTTTTCCCGGGTCACGGGATGCTGGAGCCTATCCCAGCAGTCATTGGGCGGCAGGCCGGGAGACACCCTGGACAGGCCGCCAGGCCATCACAGGGCCGAAATGTATGTAGGAGCAAGACCATTTAAAGACTTAAAACTGAGCAATAAAATTTTAAAATCAATTCGAAATCTAAAGAAGCCAGTGTAGGGAGGCAGACACAAGGGTGATGTGATCATCCCTCAAGCAATAATAATAATAATAATAATAATAAACTTCTTCTTTTGTAAAGAAAACAAGTATGACAGGTGTGTTGTAATAAAAACGAGTGCTGTCCACTGATTAAATGCAGTCTTTCTGCACCGTGAAGAGGGAAAACCCAGATAGTTATAAAGTTTGTGATGAATGACAGGTTGTTTCTTCATGCAAAATAGATTTTGGGGTTTAAAATTCAATTAAGATGCTTTATTTAAGGGGTTTAGTGAAGGCGGACTAGGGGAGTATACAGAATGTTAAGACATCACAAGGTTAAAACATGACTGGAGGGGGACTTTTAAGATTTATATCTGCAGTACACCTTTGAGCAGTACACTTTTGAGCCACACGAGATTCTCGTTGGTATTTCTACCACACTCACGGTTTCTGCCATAACAACAGAAATAGACTTCAATGCTGCACCTGATATGCGCATTGCGCTCCCCTCTTGTACACCAGACTGGAATGCAAGACTAAAAAGCAAGCAGGCCTGCCTATCACATTAGCAAGATGTAAGTAAAATAAATATCCATAATCCGATATTTGGAGTAGGTCTAATAAGATAATATTCAGGACAAGTAAATAGCACATAATGGGCCTAATGAGATTTGACATGGACTAGACCTGATGTGGTTAACGAAGTTATTGTTGACTGTTCAAATGGATTGATTGACAGTATGATAACAATAGCTGCACTTACACATAAGCCTACTTGTTAGGATAATAGGAATGAGTATTTAAAAATTTTCAACAAGAAGCATGTTTTTGATAATACCGAATTTTCGTATTGTTCGGATAATTGTACTTAAAACATTGGCTCTAATATGACAAGCTAGCATATATTGTGTTTGTTTTACTGATGAGAGGAAAAACAAGAGCCTGTTAATGCTGCCTAAATGCACTTATTTTGTATCGTTTGTAAAGTATTTAACGTGTATATGTTTTCAATAACACGTATATAAAACAAAGTGATTTACCAAATGTATATCTCTTTAAAATGTCTGATTTACCTATTCAATATAATATAAGGTGGTGCAGAAATGGCAGTAAAAATGGTCAGAGACATTCATTTATGCAAAAATTTGCTCTTCTCACACTATAGAGATAAGGTCTATTGTTAATTGGGTCACGATGGTTTGTCATTTTTTAAAAGTGGTTCCCCAGAAAAAAAAGTTTGGGAAATATTAATATGGAGGACCTAGTCTGTAAGGGATATATTTCAGTTAAGCAAAGGCTTGAGTTGCCTACTGATGTTGAAAAAAATACCATAATTTGTTTCAGTTTTGTGATATTCAGTTTTGCATTATTTGACAATGGTACGTTTATCTTTTCTCAAAATGTGGCTATTTGGAGTGCTCCCCTCTTGTTCCTCTTAACTCCTGAGGTTGACCAGTGTGGTCAAAACTCTCTAGACTGGTCTGGTCTGCGAGACTATACCTGGGTGACAAGTTTACCCAAAACACTGAGGCAACATGTCAAACTGAGTCACACACAAATGAAAAGTTGTGCTATAAGCTGATGGTATATAATAATGATATTAATAATAATAATAATAATAATAATAATAATTTTCTTCTTTTTTCGGCTTGTTCCCTGTTTCCCAGGGGTCACCACAGGGGTTATTGATTTGGCAGAATTTCACATCGGATGCCCTTCCTGACACAACCACTAACCCTATGGATGGGGGCACACAGGTAAAGCAATGAATGCCATCCCAGTATTCATGGACTTGCACCAATGCCTATCGCCGTAATACTGATAATAATAATAATAATAATAATAATAATAATAATAGCACATACAAGTACCTAGGAGTGAACGAAGGAGACGGCATACAACACTCAACCATGAAGAAGAAGATCCGGAAAGAGTACCACAGGAGAGTGCGTATGGTACTGAAGAGCGAACTCAATGCGGCTAACAGAATTGAAGCTATCAACACCCTAGTGATACCTGTAGTGATGTACAGCTTCAACATCATCAATTGGAAACTGAACGACATCAAGAGACTAGACACCAAGACAAGAAAAATGCTGACCATGGAGAAGATGCACCATCCAAAAGCAGATGTCGACAGGCTGTACCTACCAAGAGCTTCAAGAGGACAAGGCCTAGTCCAACTCGAACGGACCTTCAAGACTACCACTATCGGGCTGGATGCATACCTGACAAAACAGATGACCCACTCCTCCGAATAGCAAAAAATAAGATCTACTCCATCAATAAAGAAGCTACACAATTCAAGAAAGAGCTTGATGTCCCAGAAACCCCACCAACAGAAAATGAGGCAACTACCATCTACGCCAAACAAGTGAAGCAGTAGGCAAAACACCATGGCCAGCACCAACTGCAAAAAACCTGGGAGGACAAAGCAATGCACGGGAAGTACCCAAAAAGAATGAAAGATGCAGACATGGACCAACAAAAGACACACCAGTGGCTGAGCAGCACCGGACTGAAAGCAGAGACAGAGGGCCTGATAATCGTTGCACAAGACCAGAGCCTGGTAACCAGATAACCAGGTAAGATGGAAAAGACCCAAAATGCAGAATCTGTGGAATGTATGAAGAAACCTTCGACCACATTGTCTCAGGCTGCCCAGACCTGGCAAAGACCAAGTACATGTACAGGCACACCAAGGCAGCAGCATACCTGCACTGGAAGATCTGCAGGAGTTACAAGATCAAGACGACTGAGAAGTGGTACGAAAATCAAGCCAAAAATGGTCACTGAAAACAATGATGTCCCCATCCTCTGGGACATGCCCATCCACACTGAGAGAGAGATAAAAGCCAACAAGCCCGACATCGCTATCAAAGACAGGAAGGAAAAGAGGTGCATGCTCATCGACATGGCAATACCATCTGAAAAAAACACCTCAGTGAAAGTCACAGAGAAGCTGACCAAGTACAAAGACCTGGAGACTGAAATCCACAGGATGTGGGGAATGAAGACCGAAACAACACCAGTGGTCATCGGAGCTCTAGGACTCATGAAGAAGGGAATGGAAAAGTTCACCAACCATATTCCAGGCAACATCAACATCCATGCAGTCCTGAAGATTGCCCTACTCACAACAGCCCACATATTACGATGAGTACTGTCAATCAAGTGACATCTGCCCTATAGTGCCTCAGGTCCATAGTTTGGACCCGGCTTTACAGGATGTAAAACAGGAAATGTGAAAGAAATAATAATAATAGCAATAAACTTTGTTTATATAGCATTTTTCTAAACAAGGTTACATACAAAGTGCACCACAGAACAGGATAAAAATTGTTAAAAATGACACACATACAAAAAAAACATTGTAATACAATAAAATAAAAAGCACTAACAAAACCATAAAATAAGAGCAAAAGGGAAGAAAGCAAATAGTAAGCAAATAGTCAAAACAGTTTCAAAAATATGTAAGAGTAAAAATAAAAACAGTATAAATAAATAAAAACAAATATCAAACATTTGTAAAAGCTTTCATAATAAGAAACGTTTTGAGATGAAATTTAAAAGAAGCTAGAGACTTGGTGTCTTAGTTCAACAGGAAGAGAGGTCCATAGTGTGGGGGCTTTAACAGCAAAAGTCCGATCACCCTTTTGTAACAAACTGAGACTTGGGAATAACGAGCAGGGCTCCATATGCAGATCTTAATGGTTGAGGGGGCGTATACCTGGTCAATAATGCACAAATGTATTTAGGAGCAAGACCATTTAAAGCCTTAAAAGTAAACGTCCATCCATCCATTACCCAAAACGCTTAGCCTGCTCTCAAGGTCGCGGGGAAGCTGGAGCCTATCCCAGCAGTCATTGGGCAGCAGGCGGGGAGACACCCTGGACAGGCCGCCAGGCCATCACAGGGCCGACATACACACAGACACACACACACATTCACACCTAGGGACAATTCAGTATGGCTGATTCACCTGACCTACAGTCTTTGGACTGTGAGAGGAAACCGGAGCACCCAGAGGAAACGCAGACACGGGCAGAACATGCAAACTCCACACAGAGGACGACCCCCAAGGTTAGACTACCCCGGGGCTCGAACTCAGGACCTTCTTGCTGTGAGGCACCAGCATTAACCACTGCACCACAAGTGCCACCCTCTTTGATTTATTGTATAATGTTTATTGTATAATGCCTCTTTGTCCCGGTAATGAGACGAACAGCGGCGGTTTGTACCAACTGCAGACGGTGGAGGGAGCCCTTGCTGATACCAGAATAAAGTGCATTACAATGGAGTATATTTGCCCATCAGACAGATCTGGGGGGGTATACTTCATCTGTATTGTCATATATTAACTACTGCATGGACAATGTCACTGTTAGCAAAAGGATCCTAGTGTACCCAAATGAGAAACCATGGATGAAGAGCGAAGTCAAACGGCTGCTCAGGGCAGGGGACACGACTTTTAAATCAGGAGACACTGAAGCCTATAGTGTCACCAGAGCGAACCTTAAGATGGGTATCAGATCTGCAAAATACCACTACAAACTACGAATAGTGGAGGGTTTCAACAATAACTCCAACCCACGGAGGATGTGGCAAGGCATCCAGGCCATCACAGATTACAAAAGGGTAAATAACACAGCATACACCAGCCAACAACACTGCCAACATAGTGGTGGAACTGAACAACTTATTTGCTCTGTGTGACAAAGACCATAACCAACCTCCAGTCAGTTTCAAACTGTTGGGAGACCCACAGACCCTTGTTCTATACACTCCAGAGGTGCGGCGGACACTCCGCAGCATCAACACAAGGAAAGCAGCGGGGCCTGATGGTGTACAAGGGTATGTACTCCAGGGCTGTGCTGACCAGCTAGCAGAGGTATTCACACACATTTTCAACCTCTGTCTATCCTTATGCACAGTCCCCGCATGCCTCAAATCCAGCACCATCGTGCCCATTCCCAAAAAACCTGTGGTAACCTGTCCCAATGACTATCGGCCAGTCGCTCTCACCCCTGTCATTTCAAAATGCTTTGAACGACTGGCACTCACCCACATCAAAGACTCTGTCCCAGCTGATCTAGACCAACACCAGTTTGCCTACCAGGCAAACAGATCGACTGAGGACTCCATCCATGTGGCTCTAAAAACAGCCCTCTCTCACCTGGAAAGACCTAACACCTACGTAAAGATGCTCTTTGTTGACCCAGCCACAACTCAAACACTGTTGTTAAATTTGCGGATTATATGACAGGCATTGGGCTCATATCAGACAACGACAAAGCGGCATACAGGGAGGATGGTCAGAATCTGAACACGTGATCTGCTAACAACAACCTGGTCTTAAACACCAAAAAGACCAAGGAGATTATTGTGGACTTTAGGACCTCCAAGAAGATCACACACAGTCCTGTCTAGGGATGGGTATCGTTAGGATTTTATCGATACTACTACTCTTATCGGTACTGCTTATCGGTTCGGTATTTTATCGATACTCTTATCCGTTTTTTTGCTTATTATGCAAGAAAAAAAGACACTTAATTAAGAACAGAATCGACATTGCTTTATTATTCTATTATATAACTTTATATAAATATAAACACATATTATTTATTCAGCAGCAGCAATGTTTTAAATGCGTCTGAATTATAGACTTTATAATCAACATTCAACAACAACAAATAAGATAAAAAATAAAAGTAGATAAAGATAAAGAAAAAATATATATTAAAAATAAATTTTTACAGCAAAAGGCTAACGGAAGTTCAAACAAACAAGAACCTAGAACATTATCCTAACAGTTCTTCTGCAGAAAAATCAACATATCTGCCTTCTCCGGCAGGAGTCGTGATCTCTCCTGACTTATAGTGTCCCCGGCTATTAGCCTAGCTAACTCCGTATCTATGGCTTATATATTTGTAGCTAAACAATTAGCTAAGCAATTATATTTTATTTATTGGCCTATTCGTAATAATTCGTTATTAGCCTAGCTAACTCCGTATCTATGGCTCATACGGCTTACCTGCAGTGGACGTGGATGGAACACTACGAGCAAAGCAGTGGAAAACTCTGCATTTCTGCAGATTAATACCATGTTTCGACAAAAGATGTTTCGACAGATTGCTTGTATTGCCACCCTTACTGGCAAATGATTTGTTGCACTTGTAGCAACGAGCGTTGTTGTCATCAACTTTTGAAAAATATACCCAAACTTTTGAACGTTTAGTTCTCTCCGCCATGATGAGCCCTTGAGCAGAGCTGTCTGTGCGTGTGTGAGCGAGTGTGTGGAGCACAGCACAGCCCCGCCCCTCTCGCAGTAAGAGAGAGAGACAGAGAGATGGAGAAAACGGCGAACAAGATTATGTTCGCGACGTTTAAATTCCTCGAAAAACATAATTGCCACAATATACATCTCACTCCATGATTTCTCGAGTACCTACCGACTACCGATAGCAGAACCGAAAACGTCGGATCTTAAAAATGCTCCGGTTTTTGCTAATTTAGAACCAGTTCCCGTTTAGAACCGGGTTTCGGGGGGCATCCTTAGTCCTGTCCACATCAACACAGAGGCTGTGGAGAGAGTCCCCAGCTCCAGGTTCTTGGGAGTCAATACCTCAGCAGTGGTAAGGCACAACAATGCCTTTATTTTCCGAGGAAGCTAAGGAGACCCAATTTCCCCCCAAAACTGCTTATCAACTTTTATAGATGCTCCAGCGAGAGCATCCTAACAAACTGCATGACAGCCTGGTATAGCAGCTGCATCAAAGCTGACAAAAAAGCCCTCCAGCATGTTATGGAAACAGCACAGGACATTGTTGGCATTGAACTTCCTTCACTGGAACATATTCACAGCACTCACTGTGTGAGGAGGGCTAAGAACATCATAAAAAGAAATTACACACCCTGGACACCATCTGTTTCAGCCCCTCCCATCAGGTAGGCACTTCAAATCAATCTGCACACGCACAAAGAGGCTGAAAAACAGCTTCTTTCCAAAAGCTGTGGCACTAATGAACTCAGACATCTCCTCAGTCTGATGAGACTGATGTACTGCCACCATTGGGCACATGCAATATTTGCATATATTTACTCACATGTCGCTTTCAGCCACTTCATATCTGTCCACCACACCTTTACTGCATTTTTGTTGACTATGTTTTTGCACCTCATAAGTTGTATTTTATCTAACTGTATTGTATTTTATAGCTTGTACTGCTTATATTTTCCACTTATATTATTTAGACTCTACTTTTTATGCTGATATTTCATATTTGTTATCTCTTATGTATGACCATTTTTAGGTTGACACAACTGCAATTTTGTTGTGCTTGGCAGAATGAAAATGAAGTTCTTCTTGATTCTTGATTCTTGATTCAGTAGTCAAGTCGAGAATAGATAAAATCATGTACAACTTTTTGCAGATTGGCAATTGATCAAAATGACCTAATTTTGGAGATTGAATCTAGCTGGAGAAAGCATGACTGAACAACATAATTGATTTGATTATCAAAACCAAGGTTAGCATCAAATATTACCCCAAGATTCCAAGCAGCCTGCTTAAGGCTACCTGACAGACCACCAAGATTAGTAACAAAAGGGCTGATGGAATTTGAGGGACCGAGCAGAATGACCTCAGGCTTAAATTTAAGAAAAATTTTGGACATCCAGGATTTAATGTCAGAGAGGCAAGTTGTAAGATTTGCTAGGCTGCTAGGATCTGACTGTCGTCCATTAAAAAGTGCATATAAACTCATGGAGAGATAAATATGGTCAATATGTAGATACAACAACAAGTGGTGGCTGTCACATAACATCTCTTAGATCTCATACCTCTTTTACAGCTATAAATAATTCCTTTGCCAAAAGTAATCCCAATTTGTTATCGTGATCCAAAATTTAAAACTTTCCAATCAACTTTAATAAACTAATTGGTACACTGAATAGTTTACTGACCAGCATCAACACCTTTAATGTTTTGACCACTTTATATCTGGAGACATGGCATTAATTCTACATATATGTGATTGTGCAATTATTTATGTGTGTGCATGTCTGTGTGGATGTGTGCAGTGGTGTGTGGGGGAGAAGGGGGATTGTGTGTGTGTGTGTGTGTGTGTGTGTGTGTGTGTGTGTGTGTGTGTGTGTGTGTGTGTGTGTGTGTGTGTGTGTGTGTGTGTGTGTTTGTGAGTAGGTATGTGTGTGTGAGTGCTAGGTTGTGTGTGGAAGCAGAGTTGCATAACTTAATTCTATGGTACTAACAGAGGTCTTTTGTCTTAAACACTCTGAACCCTTGGTGTTTGATGGAGCATACAGTCAAAAAAACAAACACTCTGGAGCTTGAGCAAATCAAATCCAGACCACAGTTAAAACAGGAGGTTGGCTGTGGACATACCAGAGTTGGGGAACGTTCACAACAGCACTGTTGGAGATAACTGCTCACTTTCATTCAGACAGAGGCACATGAAATCTTAACGACCATTGCATCTCTGTCAAAGAAGAAAGACAGCAATGAAATAAGTCACCTGTGCTTAAGCGTAATTGTGATATGGTGGCTTCAGAAGGTCACCCCCCACTCCCCGCGCATTATTTTTTGTTCTTCTGCGGTGCAAAGTGAAATCAAAATAAATTCAAAAGGGATTTTTTTTCAACCATAATAAAAGTAGTTCTCTCTAGAATTAAAATAGATGTTTCCAAATCAAATTAAAAATGAAAACCTGAAAATGGTATTTTTTTTATTTCAGTTTTCTTCAGAGATCACATTTCACGTGTAAAAATAAGGTCCATCTATGTTGATTTTGAATCCAGCTGTTTAAACTGCATGATTAATTGATAAGAATTACCAAAGTTCTGACGGCCTACAACTGATTCAACACACCAGCTCAACCCTGCTGTCATGAAGACCAAGAACCAAAGAATACTACAGTGGAACATCTTGATGCATGCTCAAAAATCCAGGTAAGAAAATCAAAGAAGGTTGAATCAGTTTATCTGGATACAGCGTTTATTGACAGATACGTTTCATCACTCAGCTATGTGACCTCTTCAGTCTAAACTGACTGCAGGTATCCCCACCCCTTATAAACATACAGGTGCATAACGACCGAAACCAATGACCAGTTTCATGTGCAAATATGGGTGTGACCATCAACTAGAGTTTTGATGGCCATGTGTACTATTCACAGAGGAATTGGGAATTTTTGCAGTCACAGCACTGTAAGATGGTAACATATGTACTCTTAGCCCCCCCCCCCCCCCGTTCAGGGATGGTTGTTCCCTCTTAACACAGATGGCCTCTTTGACTCCCCGTTCAAACTGGTGTTTCCTCCCTATCAAGGATGTGCGCATCCTCATCCCTCAAAGAGTGGCCACTGGGCTGTAGATGGGTGTACAGTCTACACCCATCTACAAGTCAGGCCAGGACTCCACAGTCTACAGTGTAGACTGTGGAGTCCTGGCCTGACTTGTTAACTGTCCTGTGTTGTGCGATTCTTTTTGCCAGCATCCGTTTAGCTTCTCCAATGTATAAGTCACAGCAATCCTCCTGGCACTTAACCGCGTACACTATATTGTTCTGTTTGTGCCAGGGGACCCGATACTTGGGGTGGACCAACTTCTGGCATAGCATGTTTTGAGATTTGAAAGCAACTGAGACGTGGTGTTTGGAAAATGTGCATCTCAGCTTTTCCACCACTCCCGCCACATACAGAATCACCGCTGGTTTACGCTTAGGCAGCTGCTGTCCTTCTCCTCTCTTTGATTGGCTGGTGCACTGTTTGGTCATCTTCCTGGCTAGGATAACCACACTTAACCAGGTCCTGTTTAATGTGGGATTTCTCTCTTTCCCAGGCCACTGTGTCAGTGGGGACATTGTCAGCTCGGTGGTACAGCGTCTTGATGACTGCCAGTTTGTGTTCCAGTGGATGATGAGAGTCAAACCTTAAGTACTGATCAGTATGTGTTGGTTTACGGTCAAACCTTAAGTACTGATCAGTATGTGTTGGTTTACAGTAAACATCAACAATCAAATGTCCCCCATCACCAATTGCAATTTCACAGTCTAAGAAGGCTAACCTGTCATTTTTCACATCCCCCCTGGTGAACTTGATGTGGTTGTCAAAAAAGATAATGTGGTTGGTGAAATATGGTACATCCTGAGATTTAATTTTAACTCAAGTGTCATCCACAAATCTGAACCGATGTCTAGGTAGATCCCTGGATAGGACATCAGAGCCCTCTTTTCCAGTTCTTCCATATAGTCTGAGCGGGACACCCCTTATAAATGCGCTTCAGTTACCACCAACTCTCTGAAGATGTTAATAATTTTCACTCTTAATTGCGTGTGGCTATTAGCACTTGTGTTTGTGAAGTTCACTTTTTTGCAATTAGGTGTTTCAGTATTATCCAAGATTAGCAATATATTGCATTTGTTGGCATGCAAATTGCTGCGCTGATTCAAAGCCAATAGTGACACTCCCACATCCTCATTTACCAGAGACATCATTAGTCACTGCTAACTGGAACCGTCGTTGGTCACCTGATCCAGCAGCCCAATCGTGTCAGTCTGATCACTCAGTCAGTCACTCAGTCAGTCAGGGATATTTGCATTTGTAGGGCTGGCCCCACTGGCCGGTCCAGCCAAATAGAACTACGTTTTCTGACAGGAATGGTTAGTTGAATTTCCTTGGTTGAGGTTCAACAAGAAAAAGAAAGAAATGCACTGTCTGCACTGTGTGGTGTTTCCAGTGCTGGCAAAACAAAATTTGTTACAGCCACAAGCAACTTCAAACCTGAAACATTAAAGTTGGACAAGTCTTTATTTCATATAAAGTCTCTCATAGTTTCCCCATACATGTACACATCTGATGGTAAAGGAATATTAAAACATTTCTTGGACAATACACATTCTTTCTCTTACAATATGCCACAAAACAGAAGTGGTGACACCAAATTGGACACAGGTGGTACTATATGAGATACTTAGTAGCACCAGTACTACCAGTGTGAAATTTTAGTCTGGAGCCCTATAAAGTAAGCGTTAGGTTACGCTTAGGGTTAGGTTGAGGTTAAAGTTAGCGTTAACGGGAATCAAACATCCTAGTGCTATATTGAACTCTGGCCGGGGGGAACAAATCTTGATGGGGAAACAGAGTTTGATAAAACACCCAGGACTTGAGAGGGTTCCAACCTGATGTTCAGTGGGCATTCTTTCTACTGGATCAGCAAGTAACACAACCTGCCTTAATGCTACCGGATATTTACTCTGCCTTTATCATAGCACTGAGATCAGGGCTTCTAGTTCAAATTTGGATTCTTATGTTTGTTTCTTGCTTTGGACAGTAGCCAGGCTGCTAATAAATGGAAAGTGGTCCAGTTGTCTTTGCGACAGCAGCACAAACAACAAAAACAGCTGGAAATGATGGGTGGTAGGTTGAAAAGTTGTCTACAGCCGCTTTAAGCAAAAGTGCCAAATTTACTTATTTTAAAATGGTTGATGACAGATCTTTCTATGTTTTATTACGTATATGTTTAATACATTTCAACTGTCGTCTTTTCAGAGGGGGGTGTTCTCATTTATGCAGTTAGATGCACTCACTCACAAACATTTTTGGAGGGGGGTTTCCAGGTGGTGAGGCGGTCTATTCCGTTGCCTACCAACACGGCGATCGCCGCTTTGAACACTTGTGTTACCTCCGGCTTTGTCGGTTGTCCCTACAGACACAATTGGCCGTGACTGCGGGTGGGAAGCTGGATGTGGGTATGTGTCCTGGTCACGGCGCTAGCACCTCCTCTGTATTGTATTTAGAAATCACGTCAGGACACAGCGCTGTCGCTCGACACAACCGCTACGTTGCATTCTTTATTTAGACTGACACAGCATCACAGGCAGACCTGATCAAACAACCCAGAGCCCGCAGGCATCACCAATCGATCCCAGCACAATAGAACAGCACCAAATCAAATGCAGCACTGTCGATGTGTGCAGACATAACACCCCCCCCCCCCGCCCCGGCAGGATTTCAAACATGAAAGGTTGACACAAAGTCCTCTAGGTGGCCAGGGCGTAAACGTGTACAAACAGGTCGCGGGGCGGCCTGAGGCTGGGCAGGCCAAGGTGGGGAGGGAGAAGGCAGGGGAAGCTGAGGCCCAGGAATGTCTGGGGCCCGTGTAGGAGCTGCATGAAGCCCCGGGGCGTCTCGCCATGCTGAGGGAATGGCTAAGGTTGTGTCACCAGCTGTGTGTGGCGGAGCTGACACCTTCCGTAGACGACTGGAGTGCCACCGAGTGCCATCGCTGAGGAAGTAAGTGGCTGGGCCCAGCTGACGGGTGACTTGGAGAGGAGAGGACCAGTATGAAGCCATTTTATTGTCCCTGTGGGGCCTGCGGACCCTGACCCAGTCTGACACATTGATGTCTGGCACCCTGGTTCGTTTTGACTGGTCAAACCGTTGCTTCATCCGCGTCTGCTGACAAGTGACTGAGGCTCTGACCCCAGAGGGAGGTGCCTGGGGTGTGGAGGGGCGGAGCCTGTCAAGGGGCATGCACAGTTACCGGCCTAGCATGAGAGAGGCTGGGGAGACGCCTGTGGTCGAGTGCTGTGTGGCCCGATAGTGCAGCAGAGTGTGACGGATGGCCTGCGTGAAAGAGCACCCTTGGGCCATGTGTGCTCTGAGGCCGTTCTTCAGTGACTGGTGAAAACGTTCAACGCCGCCATTGGCCTGGGGGTGGTAGTACACAGTGCGTATATGACGGATGCCCTTGCTTTCGAGATAAGCAGTGAACTCAGCAGAGACCAGCTGAGGGCCGTTGTCAGTGGTGATGGTCTTTGGGAGGCCCCAGCGAGAGAAAAGAGAGTCCAGGAAGTCGATGATGATCTGTGAGGTCACAGTGCCGGAAGTGGTGAGTTCAGGCCATTTTGAGTGTAGATTGTAGGCGACCACCATGAAGCGTTGGTGGTGGGGAACTCCATGGATCTCACCACAAATGTCCAACTGCAGGTGTTCCCAGGGCTGAGAGGGCCAGGCGAGAGGTTGCAGGGGTGGGGGAGCCTGGTGGCCAGTCTTGCCACTCACAAGGCAAGCAGAACAGTCCTTCACCAGAGCCTCAATATCTCTGTCTATCCCCAGCCACCACACCAGGTCTCGGCAGCGCTGTTTCAGTTTCACAATGCCCAGGTGGCCTTCATGCGCCATATTCTAAACACTTGCACGGAGAGCAGCTGGGACCACTGTGCAAAACCCACGTGCCACGCAGGTGTCGTTCCAGCAGGAGAGCTCCTGTCTGACTCGGGCGAACGCAGCCAGCTCCTCTGGGACCTTGTGAGGCCAGCCGTTCTGGATGTAGATGCAGAGCTGGGAGAGGACAGGGTCCTGTTCGGAGGCTGCCCTCAGCTTCTGCAGAGAGACAGTGGCCTGAAGGGGTGTGTGTAGCATTTGGACAATGTCCTTTTCAACACAGTCAGTGTCCATCTGTGGAGCTGGGGTGGAGACAGAGCGAGAGAGCAGGTCGGCGACAACATTGTCTCTGCCTGGGGTGAACTGCAGGCTGAAGTTGTACTGGCGGAGGCGGTCAGACCAGCGGTGCAACCTCAGGGGTTTGTGGCCTGTCCCAGATGTGGACAGCAGCGCTGTCAGGGCCTGGTGATCTGTCCTGAGGGTGAAGGAGCGGCCATGGAGGTAGAGGTGCCACCTTTCACAAGCCCAGATACAGGCTAACGCCTCACGCTCACCCACGGAGTACCACTGCTCGGTCAGGTTGAGGGCACGGGAGGCGAAGGCGATGGGCTTCTCCACACCGTTCTGGGTTTGAGACAGCACAGCCCCTATTGCTGTGGCTGATGCGTCACAGGTCACAAAGGTGGAGCTGGAGATGTCGAAGTGAGCCAACACTGGTGGTGAAGTCAGTTGAGTCTTGAGATCACGCACAGCGTCACTGCATGCCTTTGACCACACCCATGGCTCGTCCTTACGCAGCAGCTGGCGCAGGGGGGCTGTGGTCGCAGAGTACTGGGGAAGAAACCTCAGGTAGTAACTTGTCATACCCAGGAAGGAGGCGACCTTGGCGGCCGAGCTGGGCTCAGGGATGGCCTGAATGGCGTCCACATTGGATTGTAGTGGAGTTACACTGCTCGCTGACAGCCGGAACCCCACGAACTCGATGGCTGGCACAGAGAGGACACATTTCTCAGCATTGAGAGTTAGCTTGTGCTTGGACAGGGCTGCGAAGACCATGTTGAGGCGCTTGTCGTGGATTTCACTGGTGGGCCCGTGTACCACTATATCGTCCAGATAAATGGCCACGCCCAGTATGCCAGCCAGCACGGAGACCATGATTTTCTGGAAGCAGCTAGGGGCGGAGCTGAGACCGAAAGGCATCCTGGTGTAGCGAAACACTCCTGCATGTGTCACAAAGGCTGTGAGGTTTCGGGTGCTGGGGTGGAGGGGCACCTGTAAGTACCCCTGTCTGAGGTCGAGCTTGGAGAACACCTCAGAGCCATAGAACTGAGCAGTGAGTTCTTCCGAGGTGGGCAGTGGATACTTATCAGGGACCACTGCCTTATTTACTGCACGTAGATCGACGCAGACACGCAGGCCCCCCGACATCTTCTTAGCCACCACGAGGTTTGAGACCCAAGGTGACGCGTCCACCAGTTCAATGATGCCAGCTTCCAGCAGTTGTTGCAGCTCGGCGGAGACCCCATCATGGAGAGCCAACAGGATGCGGCGCAGTGGTTGGATGACAGATTTCACAGCAGGGTTGAGGAGAGGTTGATGGGCGAAGGCGGAGAGGCAGCCCAGCCCCATAAACAGCGATGGCCACTTCTGCTGCCAAGGCGTGGCAACAGTCAGGATTGCTGCCCCCCTTGTGTCTAAGAGGGAGAACCCCAGAGCGGAGAACAGGTCCAGGCCCATCAGGTTGGCCCCACGGCGTGCCACATGAAAAACTGCATTGGGCACCAGCTTGGTTCCATAGCGGACAGTCACTTGGAGAGAGCCAACCAGATCGATTTTGGAGTCACCATACCCACAGAGGACAGCTGAGGGTGCGGACAGTGGCAGTGAACCGAAAAATTGACTGTAGGTATCAACATTCAGGAGAGACACACCTGCACCGGTGTCCAACAGCAGGGGGATGCACACATCATTAATGTTGACTGTGCATGATTTGAATGACACTGGCCCAGAGCTCACCTTGTGAATGACGGCGGTTGAAGACTGGGGGGTGTGGCCCTCTGACCCAGCCGGGGAAGATCGACAGATGTTGGTAAAGAGATTTTGCTTACCGCAGCTACGGCATGTCTGGCCACGGGCAGGGCAGTTCTGAGCCCTTGAAACATGAGACCGAGATCCACAGTTACCACAGGACTGTTGAGGGCGGGGCCGAGAACGCCGTCGTTGCAGTTGCAAGACGTCCCCAGTGGAGTCGGCGCCCGCCTCGCTCTGGCTGGGTTGCGTCCCGAGGGGCAGCCGTGAGTAGAGGGAGGAGTCATTGGCAGCTTGACTGGAGGTCGTCACTTGCTGTATATTTAGCATAGCAGCACACTCAGCTGCTCCCTCAACCTGTAGTGCGATGGTAATTGCTCTGGACAGCAGCAGATCGTCTTTTTCCAGCAGGAGAGTCTCACGCACCTTTGCGTTGGTGGTGTGTTCAATTAGCTGGTCGCGAACCATCTCGTCCTGAAGCGCGCCAAACTTGCATGAGCTAGCTAGCCCTCGCATACTAGCTACATACTGCTGCACAGACTCACCAGGCAGTTGGTGTCGCTGATGGAATATAAATCGCCGAAGGAGGGCACTCTGTGGAGCAGCGAAATGGGTGCTCGTAAGTCCCACAGCTTCGTCAAAGTTTGTGACGTTCCCCAGAGTCCCGAGCACATGATGACCCTCTGCTCCTAAGCAGTGTAGCAACAGAGTCGTCTTCCTAGCCTGGCTCACGTCGTCGAGCCCTGAGGCGATGATGTAATTTTCAAAACTATGTAGCCAGCGAGTCCATGGTACCGGAGGCTTGCCAGGTAATGCCAGGAAGGGGGCAGGTGGTGGGAGAGATATATCAGCCATCCTCGTCGCCAATATTGTATTTAGAAATCACGTCAGGACACAGCGCTGTCGCTCGACACAACCGCTACGTTGCATTCTTTATTTAGACTGACACAGCATCACAGGCAGACCCGATCAAACAACCCAGAGCCCGCAGGCATCACCAATCGATCCCAGCACAATAGAACAGCACCAAATCAAATGCAGCACTGTCGATGTGTGCAGACATAACACTCTGGTGGGGGGGGGGGGATAGCATGATCCTCCCACGCGCTAAGTCCCTTTGGTGAAACGCCTAACTGTCAGGTGAAAAGAAGCAGCTGGCAACTCCACGTATATCAGAGGAATCATGTGGCAGTCTGCAGCCCTCCCCAGATTGGCAGAGGGAGTGGAGCAACAACCAGGAGGGTTCAGAAGAGTGGGGTAATTGGCCAGATACAGCTGGGGAGAAAAAAAGGGGATAATAAAAAAAGAAAAGAAAGAAAAACCAACATTTTTGGAGGTGTCACAACCCCTGAATCTGTGCACATGGTACAGCTAAACATGAGACCAAATTTCAGCTTGTGAATGAATAAGTGAGTTAGAGGCCAGGGGCCGGTTGCACAAGTTGTGTGCAAGTGCTTATTAAGTCTAGTTGTCACCTAAGTATTCACTAAGTCAGAATGTACATCACATTAAACAAAAGCGGGTTGAGCTACACCTACTAGTTAATACTAAGAACCTGTTAGTTCATTTGTACACATACCAACTAGGAGGTGTAATTGTCGAAGTTAACTAATGGAGAACTATAACGTTTTATGAAAATGACCAAGAGACCTAACGTAAACAACAAACATAATGGGCAGCTTAGACCATTTGGAAGTATTATTTGAAAACGGGGAAAATATTTGCCATCAGTGTATTTTACGTGACAGTCTGCATGTCCTCGAGTTATATGATGATTGTCCGACGTCAGCTCGTGAGGCAGGTGTGCGGTTCCATATCAAAATATGTAAATTATTTTTGATTGGATAGCTGGTGTGACGTTTGTATAGTAACTAATTTACACATTACTATGATTTTATAAGCTATAGCATTCCTGGCCCTGCTGACGCAAGAGCATTTTTCAGGACATATTTACGTGGTCCTTTAATCCTGCTGTGGCCAAATCATTTCGTGACTGCAAAAAATCCACAAAATATGTTATTACGCATTACAGAATGCAAATCTCATAAGATGGTCTCTAAGTTTGTATTCCAAAACATTGTCCATGTTGTTTTGAAGTGCATACTTGCCAAATTTCCATATAAAAAATACATTAAAAAAAAAACCAAAATTCCAGCAGGAATTTACAAATTTTGATTGTAAACTTCAAGATAATCACATCAGATTTGGATTCTGTAAACGTAGTGTTGCGTAACGGCTTTTGTGGAATTTTTGTAACTGATGAAATGACAACGATCTTGAGTCAGCAGAGCTGTTACAGCATTCCTTACATTTGAATGGTGCAACTGAAATTAGTAAATTGCTAGTTTAAAATTTACCAGTTCATCCTAAGAAACCCAATAAGAATTTACAAATGACTGGTGCAAACCAGGTTCATGAGGTACTATAAGGGGCAACTGTCACATAAGTGACTAACCAGCTACATTGCTCTCAGGGCTTCATAACTCGTTGGCTGAAATGAAATGGTCCAGAGATTAACAACTTCTAGCAAACTCTAGTCACAAGTAGTTTGCTAGATGTTGTGACAAACTCTGAGACCTTCAGGAAGATTTTGTGGTCAAATGAGGCTAAAGTTGAGCTCTTTGTCCTGAAATCAAAGATGTATGTGCAGTGTAATTCAAAGACAGCCCACACCCAGGTAACAACATTCCTGAAGTCAAGCATGGTTGTATGTGCATCATGCTATGGGGTTGCTTTTCAACAGGAGGGACTGGAAAGCTTTTCGCCATCAAGGGTTAGCTGGATAGAGGAAAATGCAGGTAAATCTTTAAGAACCTGTTTCAGTTAACAAGAGATCTGTGTTTAGGACTAAGATTCATGTAGCAACAGGACAATGATCCAAAATACAGTAAAAACATACTAAGGGATGGCTTAAAAAAGTAAGGGTAACATTAAATCCCTTTAAAACTCTCTGGTATGAACTGGGAACTGTTGTTCATTAAGACTCTCCATCTGGTTTGGCAGAGTTGGAAAAATTGCAAAATCTTATTGCAAAACTCATGTAGATATACCTGAAAAGACTACAAACACAATTTTACAAAATAGTGGGTGGTGAATACATTTTACGTTAAACATTCAAGTCTCATATTTTTAAACAACAGATGCTCTTGAAAATAATATACTATGCTTCTTCGATGTGTTGAATTTTACTTTGTAATTCAAGAGGAAAAAATATACATCATAATTTGGGTTCGCAACGGGAACAAAATGTGAAAAAGTTAAAATGGAATGAATATTTTACGAAGTCCTTGTATGGCCATCTGTTTGTGTGTGCTTGCGGTTATGTGGAATCTAAACCTTATTTAAGGCACGACTTATCTGGCACATGTGTGGAACTGAACCCAGCATCATAAAGCTGACAGTTCCCTTATGCTCATACATGGCACTATGTCAAGCACACTTTAGACTGGAGAACTCGACTAAATCACGTCCAATGCTACAGTCTCACTTTACTTTTTCTTTTTGCTCGACTTACTGGTATGAATGACTACCCTCTGACATGATAAACAGAGCGCATTTGTCCTAGTCCTCTGTTCAGATCCCAAAGAGTTCAGGACTTGATCAAAATTAAACAGATTCTTCCGATGAGTCAATAAGGTTCAGTTAGTGCAGCTGTATTACCTTCTCTCTCTCTCACACACACAAACACGCACACACACAGGCACACATGCACACACATGCACGCACTCAGGCACACACGCGCGCAGACACAAATGCACACACATACACACAAGCACATACACACAGACACATAGACACACGCACACAAACACAGACACACGCACGCACATGGACACACACTAGCGAGCACGCACGCACGCAAACACAGACACACATGCACACACATACATACACACACACAGACACACATGCACACACACACAGACACACATGCACACACACGCGCGCACACACACACACACACACACACACACACACACACACACACACACACACACACACACACACACACACACACACATAGCTCAGGAACACAGTCAGTGGAAAAGTACTGGTGAGTGCAGCGCACCAAGGGGACATGTGACTACATGCGGTGCACACGGGTCCCGGCATGTTCAACCTTATCAAAACAATGGTCCAAAACAGTCAGTCACGTTGGTGTATTAAGTAACACACAGCAACAAAGTGTTCAATAACAAAAGTAAGACAGAAATGTCATTCTATCACTCAATACATTAAGTTGTCTTTCCTGACGGCTGTTCAGCTATTGTTTGTATATTGTATGTGGGCTCGTGTGCGTCAACTCTTAATCCCCCAATGCTCAAAGCAATGGCTGCGCTGCAAATGTTTAAATGAAAATAGCAATAATTTCTTCAGATGGAAACGCATATGATTGCATAACTACAGCAATATGATACACTTTATTTATATAGCCATCATTCTAGCAAAATCCACATCATTTAACTATTTGAGATTTGAGCAAAATTTAGCTTAAGATGGTTGTTTTACTAAGACTTCATTTAATTTGCGCTGTCCATGGCATTACCTGTTTTTACTTTTGCAGATTAAGTCCTAAACCTACACAGTTTAATGTCACTTCTCAAACGACGTAGGCGTGAAATTCCTCAGAACAGCTGTTTTAAGACCAGCCAACAAGTTGCGGGCAGCATGGCTCAGGAGGTAGAGCGGGTCGTCTAGTAATCGGAATGTCGCTGGTTCGATCCCTAGCTCCTGCGGAGAGCGTATCGAAGTGTCCTTGAACAAGATACTGAACCCTTAACAGCTCCTGATGAGCAGGTGTGCGCCTTGCATGGCAGCCTCCACCATCAGTGTGTGTGAATGGGTGAATGTGAGGCATACACTGTAAAGCACTTTGAGTGGTTGGTAGACTAGAACAGCACTATATAAATGCAGTCCATTTAGTTACACAGTTTTACAGTAAAGCAAAAGGAATAAGCAAGAATGGAGTTAAGGGGAAGGTAGTAGACGGAATATATGAATCCACTTGCTAAATGTGGTTCACTTCATTTGCCTCAAGTGAAGGAGTTCAAGTATCTCAGTCTTGTTCACGAGTGAGGGTAGGATGGAGTGGGAGATTGACAGGCAGACTGGTGCAGCATCAGCAGTAATGCGGACATTGTACTGGACCGTTGTGGTGAAGAGGGAGCTGAGGCGGAAGGCAAAGCTCTCAATTTACCAGTCAATCTTTGTTCCAACCCTCACCTATGGTCATGAGCTTTGGGTAGTGACCGAAAGGGTGAGATCGTGGATACAAGTGGCTGAAATGAGTTTCCTCTGTAGGATGTCTGGGCTCAGCCTTAGAGATAGGCTCCGGTGGGAGCTCGGAGTAGAGCCGCTGCTCCTTCATGTCGAAAGGAGCCAGTTGAGGTGGTTTGGGCATCTGATTAGGATACTTCCTGGGCACCTTCCTTTGGAGGTTTTCCAGGCACGTCCAACTGGGATGAGACCCTGAGGTAGACCCAGAACTCGCTGGAGGGACTACATGTCCAATCTGGCCTGGGAACGTCTTGGGATCCCCTAGGAAGAGCTGGAGGGCGTTGCTGGGGAGAGGGACATCTGGAGTGCCCTACTTAGCTTGCTGCCACCGCGACCCGACCCTGGAGAAGCGGCTGATGATGAGATTAGACTTGTTAAATGTCTTCACAGCAGTATAAAATAAACACTGAAAAAAACTGTATTAGCCTGGGTAATGGCAGTGACCTAATAGGAATGCAGTATTTCAACACATCTAGCCAATCAAAGGGCCTCATAGATAGATTGTGTTAATACCTTTAGGCATGTTCGTAACCTGCAGTACCACTTCTAGATTGCAAACGCAGCATTTCCACCTTACAGCTGTGTACAGCAGATATGATGCATTAATATACAGGCCAACATTTTTTTTCACCTTAATATTTTCAGGTGCATGTATGAACACAGTCCTGTACACAATAGATGCAGCTAGGCATGGGAAGAGTCTATGAGACCTATTGGCCATAGGCAAAAAAAAATGTTCAGCAGACACGAGACTGATGTATGGAAAACTGATTATTTGCAGATTGTAGATTTGCACGTATTTACTGAATAAAATGCTGGTAAGTATGTTTACAGTCAAGCAATTGCGGAAGTCTTCAGCGTCACCTACAGCCATGTAAATATTTGAAATAAATATCAGAGATGGGCGGCACGGTGGTGCAGTGGTTAGCGTGGTCGCCTCACAGCAAGAAGGTCCTGGGTTCAAGCCCCAGGGTAGTCCAACCTTGGGACACCCAATCAAGATGGGATTCAGGGTACAAAGGGTTGCTTCACACTGCTTGCAGGATGAGTCATCTTCTTTGCCCCAGATCTTTAGATTGTTTGGAGTTGATAGGAGGTCAGCCACAGCACGCAGGAGAAAGGTCAATTTGCCCTGGTCGGTACCCCAGACTTCCTCCCAGGACAACGATCATTTGAGTGCTTGATCCCACTGTATCCACTGTCCCTGGCAGGTGAGCCCTACTGCTTTTACGCAGCAGTCTTCTTCAACTGCCTCTCGGACCCTCTGCACCACTAGTCCTCTCTTGCCTTTGGCATTGGCCTTACTCCATCTCTTGGCATTGTAGTTTTCAAGTCTTAGCCATCCTTGATAGACTACCCCAACGGTCTCCTGATGTTTCCAGTATGCTTCTGCCTCCCTCACTGCTCCCTGAGGCTTCCACTTCATGTCACACTTAATGGTCTTGTTAGCGTGTCTGACTTTTTCATCCTCGGGTAGTAGCAGTGTACTGACTGCTCTTGCCTTGGTGGCTTTAAATTCTTCAATCACCGATGAGACTGGTAAGAGGAGCTTGGAGGTCTTTCTGTACAGGTTGACTAAGCTGAAAGCTGGAGGAAAACCCAGCCATCTTCGCAAGAATTTGCTGCACAGTCTCTCCGTTGCTTCCACTTGTCATGGGGAAGTCATATAGCAGGGATAGCCATTGCAATATAGACATGATGCCATACTGGAAGCACCACACCTTAAACCTTCCAAGCAGCTGGTTGTTGTCAGTTACCTTGAGCCAGATGTTTAGTTGAGCCATGTGTGGGGTACTTGGGATTTAGTAGCCCCCCATCTATTTTTTATTTCATATACTTACCTTCTATTTCATATACTTACCTTCATTGACCACTCACTACTAGTAAAGAGGAGAATTGTCTGCTGTGTTGTTGTGATAGCCGGTTCTCGCCACAGGAGGGCACTGCAGGTTAATTGCTTCTAGCCTGTGTGACGCAGTGCTGGCTCTCGCGGTGCACTCTGGGGCATTCGGGTAGAATCGTCAGATGAGTGTTGCCGTTCGTATAGTGAGCCACGCTCTGAAAACGTGTCCTCTGTAATGTCTATTTGACAGGTAAGCAGACTAGTTAGACATATAGAATTAGGATGGTGATTAAATATGATGTGTAGGGATATGGATGCCTATTAGAAATACCCACGAAGGGACTTTCATATTTATTTTGATAACGTCATATCACTGGCTAACGTTAGCTAGATTGCTAGCGAGTTGCTAACGTTAGCATAGCCATAGCTCCCGCGGTCTGAACCCATGGTTCTGTAGCTTGGCTTTGACATTGTCTGTATGTGTGATTAGTCTGTCCCTTTACTATGTTTAGTGTCTCCACACTGTGTAAATATGAAGGTAGGCCTATGTGTTTTGCTATTTTGATCCCCCCATGTTCCGTAACGTTATATACTGTTTAGCTTTGCTAGCGGTAGGCTAGACTAATGTGAATTTATGGATGAATATTATTTGGTGCTCTTATTGTGTATAAATTGTAGATGAGTGTTGCCATTCGTATAGTGAGCCATGCTCTGAAAACGTGTCCTCTGTAATGTCTATTTGACAGATGGAGTAAAACAACAAAAACACCAGCCCTTGTAAGTGTCATTCTTATCAAGTGTGCTACAAATATTGGTGCCGAAACCCGGGATCAGCGCCATTGCCACCATTGTCAGGAGAAAAAGTGGGAAGCAGAGTGAGAACACGTGACCAACAATGGAACTGGAGCTTGAGCAACTGCAAGACAGGCTGAGTGAGACCCTCCTGCAGTTAGGGCGGGACCAGTTAAAAGAGGTGTGTGTTATTGCTAAAGTCCCCACTGAAAACCAGACAAAGAGGCATGCGCTGATCAGACTTATTAGTGAAACTGTGGATGAAGCAATTGAGAAGGAGGATGAAGAGGTAGCACGTCAGTTTCTGTCCAGACTAGTGGACCTCTCTAGTGAAATGAAGCAGAGAAGGGCGGAGTCACATACTGGTGCAGGTGCAGACAGTACTAACAAGGATGCTGCCGAATTGGCAAGCTTACATGAACAATATCAGGCCTTACAGTCCAGCTTTACTGCATCCACAAAAGTGCTTGAGGGAGAGATATCACGCCTCAGTGAGAAACTAAGTCTTAAAGAACCCAGTAGACCTAGTCAACCTTCAAACCCAACCCCGTCAGTAATCCAACCCCCTGAAGTGACCATACGCAGAGACTTTAAGATAAATGGCCAAATAGGAGAACGGGGGCAGAAAGACAAGTTGTCTTATACAAATCTTACGCATCAGATTGATATGGGGGTGAGAAAAGGCCACAGCGAGTTGGAGATAATAGAGGCTGTAATCCGAGCCATCAGCCCTGGGCTGACTCTCCGTGACTTGTTAGAGATCAAAACTGAACTCACCCTCCCTCAGCTGAGGACCATTCTGAAAGGCCATTTAAAAGAGGATAGCTCTGTGGACCTATATCACCGACTAATCAACATCACACAGGACAGTCAGGAGTCACCACAGAACTTCCTGTTCCGAGCCATAGCATGTAAAGACTCTTAGCAGCAGCGAGAGAGCCTGGCTCTGATGAACAATACAGCCCTGAACTGATACAGAAGAAGTTCCTAAGAGCTGTGGGAACTGGGCTAGGGAGTGACCAGGTAAAATATCAGCTCAAGAGCTATCTCGATGATCAAGCAACTACTGATGATGTTCTCATTGTTAAGATGATAGAGGCCGCAAGTTTCGAGTCAGAGAGACAGCGGAAATTCAAGAAGAGCTCCCACAGTAAGGAAACCAGAGTGCGGGAAGTGCGAGCTGAGGCACATCAGTATCTAGGAGCGGAAGCTGCAGTGGTCGGGGGTCAGGAGTCGTCGCCATCAACATCCACGAGTGTGAAAGCCCTTAAGACACAGGCAGGGAACCAAAAGGAGTCTGCGTTCTACGAGATAATCCAACAGCTGAAAGGAGAAATGGAACAGATGAGAAAAGCCATGAACCACTCCTCTGGCCAAAGACCCTCTCGTCAGCAGCAGCCTGTGAGGAAGCGCGGATGCAAAGCCTGTCAAGACAGTGAAAGGGGCGACCAGTGCAACCACAGTTTCAAATGCGGACAGAGTGGCCATCTTTCAAGAGGGTGTAGAGCTCAGAGGCCTGAAAAATCGGAGCAGGTAGACACATCTAGCTGTACTGTCACCAGCAAGCTCATCGACGACAGTATTCAGCTACTAGAAGCCAGAGTGTCTGCCCGACAGCGAGACGAGGCAGGGCGGGAACAGCAAGCACCCACAGTGAGTCATATCTCCTCAAAACGCCAGTCACAGCTGCTGAACCTAATTGGAAAGAAATACATGATAAACTGTTACATTGATGGTGTAGCCACACAGGCATTGTGGGATACCGGGTCGCAGGTCTGCCTAATCAGTGAAGAATGGAGGAGAAAACATCTCCCACACACCAAGGTGAGAAGCACAGAAGAGATCCTTGGCCCTGGCACCCTGACTGGTAAAGCAGCAAACCAGACAACCATTCCTTTCTCTGGATGGGTGGAAGTGACTGTCCAGTTAGCACCGAATAGCACCACTCAGACCCCACCAATGGAACTCACTGTGCCAATACTAGTAACCACACACCAGGGCACCGCAGAAGAACCGATCATCGGTTACAATGTAATTGAACACCTGTTAGAGTCTGGAGCTGGACAGCCATCAAGTGTAATCACAAAGGCACTAAGCATTGCGTTCGCGGTTGACTACAAGAAGGCTGAAGTCCTTGTGAAGCTGATAAAGAGCCGAGATGATATGGAAGGTGAGGGGATGGTTAAAGTGGGCCGAGAAAGCATGACTATTCCGGCGGGCCAGACAAAGATTGTTAAGTGTGGTGTTAGAGCAGGGCCCCTCCAAGCAGACCAGAACGTCCTCTTTGAGCCTAATGTGAACCCAAAGTGGCCAGAGGGCCTGAAGGTGGATGAAAACATTGTATGTTTACAGAAGGGAACCTGGTCACGCATTGCTGTCCCAGTGACTAACGTCACAGCTCATGACATCACACTGCCGCCACGGACTCCCCTGGGGCAGACCCAAAGAACTAGAGCCATCTACCCTGCCGCCGTGAAGCCGTCGGATGTGGATGGGACTAGTACAGTGAACCCAGTCATCCCAGGGACCTCCACAACAGGTACAGAACGAAGACCTGTGATTAGAGACACAACAAAGCTGAAAGGGCCAGGTGATGTCAAGACGGAACACCAGGAGGAAGATCTATGGGATCCGCCTGTCCCTCTGAACCACCTGACACCTGAACAACAACTGCAGGTGAGAGAGCTACTGCGGGAGGAGAGTAGTGTGTTCGCACGCGATGACCATGATGTGGGGACTATTCCATCACTCCAGCTCAAGATCCGCCTGAGTGACACCACACCGGTGAAGCGGACATACACATCAGTCCCAAAGCCTCTTCATAAAGAAGTGAAGGAATACCTCGAGGATTTACTGAACAGAGGCTGGATAACTAAGTCAAAATCACCCTACTCAAGCCCAATCGTGTGTGTGCGGAAAAAGGATGGGAGCCTCCGCCTCTGCTGTGACTACCGTGAGTTGAACAAGAGGTCCATCCCAGACCGCCATCCAATACCACGCATCCAGGATATGCTCGACAGCCTGAAGGGGAGTGCCTGGTTTTCTGTCTTGGATCAGGGGAAGGCATATCACCAGGGGTTTCTTGAGGAGTCCAGCCGCCCACTGACTGCATTCATCACCCCGTGGGGATTATATGAATGGGTGAGAATTCCCTTCGGACTGTCCTCAGCACCAGCAGAGTTCCAGAGGTCCATGGAGGAATGTTTGATTGGGCTGAGGGACGACATTTGTCAGCCATATTTAGATGACAACCTGGTCCACTCAACCACATTCAACGAACACCTCCAGCACCTGAGAAGAGTACTGCACCGCTACAGAAGCCATGGAATCAAGCTGACGGCAAGAAAATGTGAACTCTTCAAAAACCAAGTAAGGTTCCTGGGAAGGCTTGTGACCAAGGATGGATACACAATGGACCCCGCTGATGTGGCCCCGGTCCAGGCACTGAAGGAGAGAGAACCTACGACCATCGGAGAGCTCAGGAAGATGCTGGGATTCATCTCGTATTACCGGCCCTACATACCTAACTTCTCCCGAATCGCAAGGCCTCTCTATGACCTCCTCACCCCAGAGAAGACAGCAGCGGGGAAGCTCAAACAAAAGAGAAAGGACAAGAGGAGGAAGGGCTCCCGAGACCATCTGCCCTCCTCTCACCCAGTTAAGTGGACAGCTGAACACCAACAGGTCCTCTGTCAGTTGATTGAATTCCTCATCCAGCCACCAGTGTTGGGCTACCCAGACTTTGAACAGCCCTTTATCCTTCACTGCTATGCGTCACGAGAGGGCCTCGGGGCAGTATTGTATCAAAGACAGTCACAGGGTGGGCTGGCAGTCATCGCGTACGGGTCGAGGACACTGACAACTCCTGAGAAGAACTACCATCTCCACTCAGGGAAGTTGGAGTTCCTCGCGATGAAATGGGCCATATGTGAGAGATTTAGAGATTACCTCTACCACGCTCCATCATTCATTGTCTACACAGACAATAATCCCCTCACCTATGTGCTCACGACAGCCAAACTGAATGCGACCACCCACAGGTGGGTAGCAGAGTTAGCCGATTTCCAGTTCTCTATCAAGTACCGGCCTGGACGAGCCAATGGGGACGCAGATGGCCTCTCACGCATGCCGATGGAGCAGTACATGCAGACCTGTTCACAAGAAGTACACCCCGAGGTCATGAACAGTGTGACCCAGGCGCTGTCAGTACAGCTGGAGAGAGCTGAGCCTTGGATGTGTCCGGTAACCATAGCCACAGCACTAGCCGAGTTTGAGAAGGAACATACATCACCTGTGGCAGAGATACCCAGTCAGACGGTGAGAGACGCCCAGAGGGAGGATGCTGTCATTGGTGAGGTGCTGAAGTACATAACCTCCAATCAGTGGCCTCGGGGAAAAACACAGTGTGCGAGCAGGGGTGTTGCGACACTCATGAGAGAGAAGCATCGGCTGTGCCTTGATGATGATGGCATCCTGCGCCGGAAAACAGCTACCCGAACTCAGCTAGTCCTGCCGAAAAAGTTCCATGAGCTGGTGTATAAAGAACTGCACAGAGACCTGGGCCATCTAGGCGTGGAGAGGGTGTTGCACCTGTTGAGGGACCGTTTCTATTGGCCTCACATGCAGAAAGATGTGGAACATTACATCACACAGGTGTGTAGCTGCCTGAAGACCAAGCGCCCCAACAAACCAACCAGAGCCCCTCTCACCAACATCGTGACCACACACCCATTTGAGATGGTCTCCATTGACTTCTTACGCTTAGAGAAGTGTAAGGGAGGGTACGAGTATATACTGGTGGTTATGGACCACTTTACCCGTTTCGTTCAAGCCTATGCATGCAGAAACAAAGCTGCCAAGACCGCCGCAGAGAAGGTATTCGGGGACTTTGTGCTGAGATTTGGTTTCCCGGCGACACTGCACCATGACCAAGGAAAGGAGTTTGACAACAAGCTCTTCGCCAAGCTGCAGGAGTACAGTGGAGTCAGGGGTTCTCACACAACACCGTATCACCCGCAAGGAAATGGTCAGGTCGAGCGTTTCAACAGAACGGTCCTGGCGATGCTGAGAAACCTGCCAGCAGTTGCGAAAACGGATTGGAAAGCGTCACTCCCAAAGGTGATACATGCATACAACTGCACCCGAAGTGAAGCGACCGGATTTGCACCTTACTATCTGTTGTTCGGCAGAAATCCAAGACTTCCCATTGACCTGATGTTTGGCCTTAGAGCAAAGGACCAAGAATATGCAGAGAAGTGGAAGGCCCGCATGAATGACGCCTATCGCCTAGCATCAGAGACAGCACGGAAGGAGGGGGCCAGAAACAAAACACTATACGACAAAAAGGCCCACGGGACAGAGCTGTATCCCGGATGCAGGGTTCTCATCCGCAACCTGAACGAGAAAGGAGGACCGGGGAAATTAAGACCATTCTGGGAGGACCAGGTGCATGTAGTAACACAGAGGAAGCACGCCGACAGCCCTGTGTATGAGCTGAAGCCGGAGAATGGAAAAGGACGAACCAGAATCATGCATAGGAACCTTCTTCTGCCATGCGACTTCCTGCCGGTGGAACCAAGAGAAGAGGACTTACCTGTGAAACCTAGACGGGAGAGAAAGAAGACAGACAGACAAATGCAGTGGAACCAGGAACAGGACAGTGACTCAGATGATGAGGATAACTGGAGATGCATCGTGGGACGACCAACAGTCAGAGCCAGTGAGCGGATCCAGAGTCAGCTGAGCCCAGACGCCTTGGAGTTCTATCCGGAGGAAAGAGACGGTCAAGATGAAGAGGATTTTGCGGAGCAGCCTGCAACAATAGAGGACAATGGGACAGTGTCAGAGAATGGCGAGACATCTGGAGCTGAAGAAGAGGATGAGCCCGATGACGACAAGAGCCCGGAAGATGCCTTGCAGCCTCCACCAGAAGATGCCTTGCAGCCTCCTCCAGGGGAAGCTGTGCAGCCTGCCAGAGAAAAAGCATATCCTTTGAGAAATAGAAAACCTACACCAGTGTTTACTTATCACAGACTAGGGCAGCCTAGTGTGTCTGGTAGATAAGCAAATCAGACAAGTCAGTATAAATAAATAAATGTAAAAAAAAAAAGTTAAAAAAAAAAAACTTTTGACATGTTACAATTGTTATAGCTATGTGATTTTAGTTGTCCTGTGATCACCAGACATAGAGTTACTGTAGCATTGGTGTTTTAGAACACACCTGTTACCACCAGGGATATTACTATTACAAAGTTATTTGCTTTTAGTCAGATACTATAGCTCCCCGGCCTCAAGATGGACGAAGCAGTGGATTCAAGTGCACATTATTTACTGCAAACATATACCATTAATAGGAGATGTGTGTTATATGTTATGACTGATTACAGTACAGTATCCAGATTGACTCCTGCTTAGTGATAACTTATCTTTTCAATGAAAAGTTATGCAACGTAGACTGGTAGATTTGTTATGTCGGGACGCCATTATCTTTTTGAGGAGAGAGTGTGGGGTACTTGGGATTTAGTAGCCCCCCATCTATTTTTTATTTTATATACTTACCTTCTATTTCATATACTTACCTTCATTGACCACTCACTACTAGTAAAGAGGAGAATTGTCTGCTGTGTTGTTGTGATAGCCGGTTCTCGCCACAGGAGGGCACTGCAGGTTAATTGCTTCTAGCCTGTGTGACGCAGTGCTGGCTCTCGCGGTGCACTCTGGGGCATTCGGGTAGAATCGTCAGATGAGTGTTGCCGTTCGTATAGTGAGCCACGCTCTGAAAACGTGTCCTCTATTTGACAGGTAAGCAGACTAGTTAGACATATAGAATTAGGATGGTGATTAAATATGATGTGTAGGGATATGGATGCCTATTAGAAATACCCACGAAGGGACTTTCATATTTATTTTGATAACGTCATATCACTGGCTAACGTTAGCTAGATTGCTAGCGAGTTGCTAACGTTAGCATAGCCATAGCTCCCGCAGTCTGAACCCATTGTTCTGTAGCTTGGCTTTGACATTGTCTGTATGTTTGATTAGTCTGACCCTTTACTATGTTTAGTGTCTCCACACTGTGTAAATATGAAGGTAGGCCTATGTGTGTTGCTATTTTGATCCCCCCATGTTCCGTAACGTTATATACTGTTTAGCTTTGCTAGCGGTAGGCTAGACTAATGTGAATTTATGGATGAATATTATTTGGTGCTCTTATTGTGTATAAATTGTAGATGAGTGTTGCCATTCGTATAGTGAGCCATGCTCTGAAAACGTGTCCTCTGTAATGTCTATTTGACAGATGGAGTAAAACAACAAAAACACCAGCCCTTGTGTCATTCTTATCAAGTGTGCTACACATGGTGTCTTTAAGGTTGCCGCTGTCCTTCAGGGTGCTGTTGTAATTCTTTCAATGGCATCAGATTCCTTGTTCTTGAATCGTTGGAATCTCAGCCCTTGAATAATAAAGATGTTTTTGTTAGCTTTCCTTTCAGGATACTTAGGCTCCTAGATTTACCTGGGTTGAAATGCATCTGAGACCATATAGCCATCTTCTCCAGCGAGCTTAGGATCCACCGTTTCCCTTAGATTGATGGAGTCATCACAGTAATATCATCCATGAATTGCTCTGCAGGCTGGATGTGTTATTCCGTCATCTGCTTTTGGCCCTCTACATTGCATTCCACCTGCCTTTAGTAGTAGGTTCATTGCAGCCACAAACAGGATGACCGATATTGTGCATCCTGCCATGATGCCCTTCTCAAGTCTCTGCCATTTGGTGATGAAATTTCCCACAGTGAACCTCATTTTCAGTGAATCCTTTTGTGACATCACAAGCTTGACTACTTCTGATGGTACTTGGAAATACCCCAATGCATTTTGGATCAGCTGGTGAGATACACTTGGATAAACTTTGGCGAGTTCTAACCATATGCCTGAGAGTGTGTTGTTGTTGCTCTTTGCTTCCTTGATGACCTGGATGATCACTGATGTATGCTCCAGACATCCTGAGTACCCCGGGGCTCCTCCTTTCTGGACACTTGTGTCAATGTACTCATTGGCAAATAGATAAGATGTTAGTCTTTTAGCAGTAATGGACCAGAATATTTTCTCTTCAACGTCTAGCAGGGAGATCTCTCGAAACTGGTCAAGTCCTAACGAGTTCAGTTCTTTAGGGACAAAGCAGCCTTCAGCTAGTGTCCAGAGCCAGGGTTCCTGTTTTTTCTTCAAGAGTGTCCGCAAAAGTTTTGACAGCCTCTTCAGTAGCCGTGGGAAGTTTTTGTAGACCTTATAAGTGGTGCCAGATGGTCCTGGAGCAGATCCTGCTCAAGCTTTTTCCATTACTGCCCTTACTTCATCAAGAGTGAAGTCTGCCATGTTGAAAGGATTATGTGGCTTGAGTGCTGGCAGCTGGAAAGGACAGTCTCCCAGTTGAATGTCTCTGGTGGGGTCGCCATGTGCTGCTGCTACACTATTCTCCACTTCTTCCTTAGAACATATCAGTCTCCCGCTTTTAGGCTTTCTGATGAGGTCAGCTGTGAACCGGAAGGGGTTGTTAAAAAAGGCTTTCCTCTGTCGACGCTTCTCTCTCTGTTTTTTTTTCCGGATTGTCTCTGTCTTGCCAAGCCGTAGTAGATTTTTTTCGCAGTTCTGAGCTTAGTTGGTTCAGGGCTGCTTTTTCCCCATCGTCTGCATCCTTAGTTCTAGTAATAGTAATTAATATGTGAGTTACTGCATCCTCCAATTAATTTTTTTTATCATTTATGCATTCTGCATCGATTTTGAAATCATGAATTTAAAAAGCTACACGAATATTCAAATGGGAATATTAAAATATCTTAAACTAAAAACCTGTGTGATATCCAGTTTATTTACATCCAGTTTATTTATTGTGGTAAGCATATTTGTGAGTAGAACTTTTGCATAGGTACATGCAAATATAAGGCAGAGAAGGGGTTTCTTGGTAACTGTGGCACGTAGAGTGCTTGGTAAATTCATTGAGAGAGAACTCGACCCACCACGAGTACAGGTTGTGAAGTACTCGATTTAAAGGCAACTAATTGTAGGCTAAGGTAAAAGATGAGTTTTAAGTTTGAATTTAAAGGACTCAACAGACTCTGATTTGTCTGATGGCAGCAGACAGGTGATTCCATAAGAACGGAGCCCGATAGGAAAAGGCCCTGCCACCAGCTGACTTCTTTTAATTTTGGGTACACACAGGAGCCCTGTATTTTGAGAGTGAAGAACTTGAGATGGAATGTATGGTTTAAGGAAATCAGGCAGGTAAAATAGGGCAAGCACATTTAGGATTTTATAAGTCAGCAGAAGCACCTTGAAGTGCGATCTAACATGGATGGGAAGCCAATGGAGGGAGGCAAGAATTGGTGGGATATGGTCAAATTTTCTAGTTTTAGTTAGGATTCTAGCTGCAGCATTTTGAACCATCTTTTAGTACTAGCATGTAGCAGACCTAAAAACAGAACATAACAGTAATCAAGTCTGGATGAAACAAATGCATGTATTAGAGTCCCTGTGTCAGCCATGGACAGGAAAGACTGAATTTTAGCTGTTACTTAAGTGAAAAAGGCAGTCTTGGTGATTTATTTAATGACTATTTCAAACTGTTCTCTTCTCTCACGTCTTTTCTCTCTCTGAATGATGTCTTCTTCTTTCTCTTTATCTATGTGTGAATGGTGTGATGTGAGTCTCCCTTGTGTACACATACAGTCTGTCCTCCTCCCAGGTCTCCGTGGTGACAGTGGTCGCCACCTGGACACTGCTTGGCATCTCGTTCATCACATTTTCTTTTTATATATCTTATAAATCCATATAATTTCGTTATCCTGTTTTAATGTTATATTCTTCTCTCACTAAGAAGTGTGACTAATTTTTTTAAATTTTTTACACATGCTGATGCTGGTCGTGTGGCTCGGGTACTGGGCTGTTCTGGTGGCGTCTATACACTGCTTGGCATCCTCCTCATCATATGTTTCATGTATTTTATGGAGCGCTTTCTTGGTATCACCTTACCTGAGATACAGTGCCCTGGATCCTTTAACATAAACCCTGTTTTGTTTTTATTTAGGTTACCCCTTAAAGGTAAGTAAAGTATTAATTGTCTGCGAACTTAAGATATTATGATACAAATGTATTTTTATCTTTAACCATAGCCCTATAAAATCCTATACTTTTAACCCCCTCTATTTATTATATATTTATTAACAGGACAATGAGAAAAGTGAAATTACCTTTCATGAAGATGTGTTATTTATTCACGTTAGAAAACAATACATTAAATGAAAATAGACTCCTTTTAGTGTACTTTTAAGGCACTAAGGAGTTTCACTCAACAACAAAAATATAGGCACTGACCCTTTAAACCTGTATTCACAATTAGGAAACATTAATAATCAATTTGCATGAATTCACATTCCCAATGAACACTTGAGAGAAACTAACAACAATTAAGTTTTCACTGGTGTGGGCCCACGTAATAAAAATAAAAACAAAAGCCGGCAATAAACAAATAAACAACCCCGTTGCAGGCCTGATGGCAGCTGGGTTTGAGCACTGTAACCGTGGGTGACTCACCCCTGATGAAAAGTCAAAGGTCTCTGCCCTTTAATGTCCGGTGCCAGCCTCACGTCATCTGCTCCGGCGATGACTATGGTGAAGAAAAATCCACCTCGGTCCTAGAGGCGATGAAGAGGAGAAACAGTGGAGCTCCCTTGTTGCCAGAGGTGCAGCCGTGCTTTCCCGGTCACACGGTGCACTGTCTGGTGACGCTGTGTGCAGCCTCAATGTTCGCGCCTACAGGGTTAGCATACATTAGCAGGGGCGCTAACTAGCCGCTAAGTAGCATGTGACAATATACACTTGACGAGACTAGCTCCAAAAACACATGCTACAGGTTAACAAGACTTCAGTGACATGTTAGCTGGCAGCTAAACATAATATCAGCAGTCGAAACTGTAAGAAAAAAACAAAGTTAGAGCATAATACACTCAAAACCTAATGGCTGAGTGCCAGCAGGCTCTCGTCTCCCGGTCCGCTCTCTCCGCACGGCCCATTAGCCCCGCCCCCCAACTGTTGTGACGCAACATACTTAAAGGGACATAGACTTTTGGTGTAAAAATTATGGGATGTCTACTGCTATGTACATATTAACTGAAACTTAACTCTGGTGTATTTACACCGGGGTTACATTTATAATTCCATTATAATTCTGTTATCCTTTTTTAATGTTGTATTCTGTAAATTGTGTAAACACAACATCCATTGCACATCGTCCGTCTTGGGAGAGAGAGCCGTCCTCTGTTGCTCTCCCTGGGTTTCTTCCTATTTTTTCTCCCTTGTTAAAGGTTGCTTTTTTTTTAGGGAGATTTTGCTTATCTGATGCGAGGGTCTAAAGACAGAATGCTGTGCTGCTGTAAAGCCCCTTGAGGCAAATTGTGATGTTGGGCTGTACAGATAGAATTGACTTGACTTAATGTGCTTATCAACGGAAAGGCTGGGCTCAAATGTAACACCAAGATTTTTGGCTGCCACACTTTGTGAAATCACAGAGTTATCGTTTTTTATTGTCACTTGATGTAATTGTCGTCTGTGTCTAGCAGGGCCAATAACCAGCATATCAGTTTTATCCAAATTTAAAAGCAGGGAATTTAGTGACATCCCGTTTTTCACAGCAGCCAAGCAGGCCTCTAAATTAGTCAACTGAGTATGATCATCAGCACTTATAGGCACATATAGCTGAGTATCATCCACATAGCAATGGAAAATTATTCCATGACTGCATATAATTTGGCCAAGAGGTGAAATATGAAGAGCGAAAAGAAAAGAAAAGAAAAGAAAAGAAAAGAGGGCCAAGAACCGAACCCTGAGGTATGCCATATGTAACATCAGAGAATTTCGATGTCATATTATTATAGCAGACACACCGTGTTCTTCCAGAGGAGAACTTAAGCCAAGGGAGAGCTAAGCCAGAGACACCAAAATTACAATTTATTCTGTCTAATAGTATACATTGATCAAGTGGTGTCAAAGGCTGCATTGAGGTCCAATAGTAGAAGCATAGAGGTGGAATCAGAACCCATAGCAGGTAGAAGATCATTTACCATTCTGGACAGAGCAGTTTCAGTGGAGTGACAGGTCCTGGAAGCTTATTGAAATAGATAGTTTTCTTCTATATGGGTCAAAGTTGTTGATAGACAACTCTCTCTAGTACTTTAGAAATGAATGGAAGATTAGAGACTGGCCGATAATTATAAAGAGAACGTGGATCGAGGTGAGGTTTCTTAAGTATTTGACCACAGCTGTCTTAAAACTGCTGGGAACAGTGCCATTAGTAAGTGATAAATTAACAATGTCCAGCATTTTAGGCCCCAGGAAAGGCCAGAGGTCTTTAAAAAGTTTTGCTTGGTAAAGGATCAAGTAGGCAAGCAGTTGGCTTAGAAGCTAACACAAGCTTATCCCAAGAAGGCCCAGCAGTGTCGTCACTTCCTGCAGCGTCTGAAGACGGCGAGTCTCCCTCAGCTATCCTCATTACATTCTACAGAAGGACCATATAGAGCATTCTGACCAGCTGTATCACTGTCTGGCATCAGAACTGTAAGGCCTCTGACCACAAATCCCTATAGCAGATAATGAAGACAGCTGGAAAGATCATAGGAACTGCTCTCCCATCCATCCAGGCCATCTTTGACGCACGGTGCACCCAGAAGGCTCTTAGCATTGTGAAGGATCCCACCCACCCTTCCCACATCCACTTCACCCTCCTACCCTCTGGCAGGAGGTATCGGAGCATCCGTGCTGCCTCCACCAGACTATGCAACAGTTTCATTCCTCAGGCTGTGAGGTTCCTCAACAACCTGAACACTCAGACTTTCCATAAAATGACTTTTTCACCATCTTACTCACACTGTCCATGTCCGGTGTGCTTGTGATGTTTAGGTCTGTAAAGTAATTCTTGTTTTTAATGCACTTTTTGTTTTTAATATTTATTTTGTGTTATTTGTTTTTATGTGGCACTGAGGTCCTTGTAAAACATAATTTCATTCCAATGTATGTATGAGCCATGCATATAAGGGAATGACAAATAAAAGCAGTCTAAGTCTTCGTAAAAGTATCAAGAGAGATAGTCCCGAAAGCTGAAATAACAGGGACTATCAGTGACTATTTGTACAGATATGAATTTGGGAACACAAGATCTGCGGGAGTAGCTGGAGTTGAATAACTAATTTTGTATATGATGTCATCAACCTTATTGCAGAACAAGTCTAGAAACTCATGGGTCATGAATCGTGAGCTGCTAATATAGATGGCTGCTACAGTGTCAAAGAAAATCTGGAATTATGTTTATAAATATTGCTCAAGCAAGAGAGATATTCACCACATCACCTTCACCGGGTGGCAGAAGTGGCGAGCTCTGTTTGATGGCCTGGGCTGTCTCACAGCCTTTACCACAGGCCTCTGTTGAAGCCTGAGGTCACCTGTCATCCAGCCCCTGCGCACGATTCCCCACACCTTGAGGGATGAAGTCACCCGTGAGCTCAGGACACTCCTGGAGATAGGCATTATCAAGCCAGTCAATGCTGCCATATAGATTTCAAACTTAGTCAGTGCAACAAAAAAAAAAAAAAACACACAACAAAAAACAAACAAACAGGGGGACTGTGGCTCTGTGTAGACCTATGCTTAGTGAATACGGCAGTGATCCCAGACAGATACTCTTTGCCTACCTCTAAGGAGCTCACCGCATACTTTTATGGCTCGACTACTACTGCTACTACTGCTACTACTACTACTATTTCTACTACTACTTTCGGCTGCTCCCGTTAGGGGTCACCACAGCGGATCATCTGTTTCCATTTCTTCCTGTCTTCTGCATCTTCCTCTGTCACACCAGCCACCTGCGTGTCTTCCCTCACCACATCCATAAACCTCCTCTTTTCCTCTCCCCTGGCAGCTCCATTTATGGCTCGACACTGTTCACAAAGCTCGACCTGTGCAGGGCTATCTACAGGTGTCACTCTACTCGGCCAGCAGAGACCTCACTGCCTTTGTGACGCACGCTGGAGTGTTCCAATACACTCGGATGTCATTAGGGTTAAGGCCCGGCCCTAGCTGCTTTTAGATGGTGATAAGCACCATTTTGGTGGGCATCCCTGGCATAGTGTCTTCCTCAACGACATTGTCGTTCACGCTCCAGACATCAAGACACACAACAAGCGCCTCCAGAGGGTGGCCCAAGCCCTTCTGGAGAATCACTTGACATTGAATGAGGAGAAATGCTGCTTTGCAACCCCACCCATAGACTTTGTGGGGTTCTGCATCTCAGCCAAGGGGATTGTTCCTCTGCAGTCAAATGTCAAAGCCATCCACAGGATCCCGAAGTCAACATCAGTCGCACAGGTGGCCTCGTTTTTAGGCATGTGTTTCCTGCCCCACTACTCACATACCACTGCACCCCTCCTCCAGCTGCTTAAGAAAGGAGTCATGGAACTGGACCACAGCATGTTCAGAGGCCGTGCAAACACTGAAAGCCCAGCTCAAAATACCCGCTGTTTTGGCCCTCTTCAATCAAGACTGCCTGACTATCGTCACCCGTGATGCCTGAGCTCATGTGATTGGAGCAGTCCTGTCACACAGGTACAGGGCATGATGCAGAGGCCTGTAGCCTTTGCCTCCAGGGCCTTAACACCAACAGAACCGCACTACCCTGTAGGTGAGTGTGAGGTGCTCGCCTGTGTTTGGGCCTCCGAGAGGTAGCACCTCTACCTCTATGGATGATGTTTTGTCCTCCAAACGGACCATCAGACCCAGACCGCATTGCTGACAGCATCGGGCTCTGGCCATAAACGTCTGCATCTGCACAGATGGGGTGAACACCTGAATATGATTATGAGCTGAAATTTATCCTGGGAGGGACAATGTGGTCGCTGACCTACTCTCGCATTCTATCGACACTCCCACATCAATCATCTCTCCAGGCGACAACACAGACCCTGAACTCATCCAGATTCTCCATACACCTCTACAGCTAGGAGTGTTATTGAAGGAGCTACAGCAGGAATCACAGAGCGACCCCATACTGACCCCATTACACATGTATATATATGCTCTGGATGGCCAGCAAAGGTTCCTGGGCCTTTGCACTGTGGTGCCCAGGGGCCTGCGTTTATGCATGCTGTCAATGGCACATGAGGGGCACCTGGGCATTGTTAAGCTCAAACAGTGGCGCAGAGACCTCATCTGGTGACCAGGCATTGACTGCGACATCGAAGCACTTGTCAGAGACTTTGCACCCATGCCTCCTCAAAGGGAAAACTGGAGCTCTGACGTCAACCCCTCTGCAACCAGTCCCATGGCCATCACACCCATGGGAACATCTCCAGCTCGACATCTGTGGGGAGATCCATGGCCATGGAATTCCCTATCATCAGCACTTCCTGGTAGTGCTATATGACCTCCATTCGAACTGGCCTGAAGTGGTTCTGGCTGAGACCATCACAATACAGTCTATCACAGACATCTTGGAGGCCCTGTTTGTACAATGGGGAATACCTTGTGCCATCACCACAGATAACTGGCCTCAGTTTGTCTCTGCAGATTTCTCCAGGTTCCTCAGGGACAGAGGACTGAAACACACCTGCACAGAGGTGCAGATCTTGAAGAATGGCATCCAGGGTCCGAAATTAACACTTGCCACCCGCCAAATGCGAGTAGATTTTCTGATCGGCGAGTAAATCTCATTAGTCTACCCAGCACATGGCGAGTAACAAAAAAAGTGAAATCCAACCACTTAATCCCCCCTCATCTCTCTCGCTCTCTCTCTCCCTCTCTCGCTCCTTAGCAACAGTAATAACATAGCAACAGCAATAACAGAAATTAACCAGTCAAAGTGCATTAGAATGTTGCTAGACGCTACTGGCGGGTAACATTACGCACACACTCGAGAGGAACAACTACAGCAGCATCAGTCAAACTCGGCACTAGCCTACTCTATTCTTTTAACTAACGTTAGCGAGCAACACCAGTTACGTGGCGATATTTAGAAGGCCCAAAACCACCATCAAAAAGACAACCATACCCCGAAGGAGAGAAAGAAGCCACCATCACCACCAAACCGAAAAAAAGGAAGTTTAGTGAAAAGTGGAGGTATGACGATAAAGGAGCTGCTAGAGGCTGGCTGGAGTATAACGCACAGACCGTGATAATGAGTTGCTCCGTCTGTCGCCAGTATGCCAAAAACCGTAGCAGTTCATTTATCATCGGTAACAAGATAATGAAGGTAGAAAACAATCAAGGAACATGAGACCTCCAGATGTCCCATTACCTGTGTAACGGGGGCAGTCCTATGCTGTTCTATGCTGGTCAGCCTGCTGCATGCCCGTCACTCTCATCATTAGCTCTGCGTTGTGTTCTAGTTGGGTGGGGCCCCAGGTGTTGTGGGGGGCCCTCAGTCTCTCATCATCATCATCATCATCATCATCATGATCAAGGAAGGAGGGGGGACACACAGGACTCTATTTGGCCCACCTTGCCATTTATTTTGGTTTCAAACCCTTCGACAAACGTCCAGTCCTCCAGCGGGAGCGGTGTTTCTTACGGACGTGGGGGTCGAAGTTCAACCACTGCCCGGACTTCACTCGTGTGCGTTAGAAGGAGAAACCGTCCACGGGACTCCGATGTAAGAAAGGATAAACAAGTATTTTATCCCACAGCTTGCAGTATCTTCTTACAGGGATACTCAAGGTTACGTTCTCCTCAACCAGCAAAACTGTCCTACGGTAAGAAACACGCGTGGCTCGGCTCGATCGCTGCTTGACACTCCCTCCACAAAACAAAAATGGCCTCTCCCGCGTTCCCTCTTCCGTGTACCCACAAGACCTCTCTCTTAAAGCGACAGTACATGTATATGACGGTCGTTGGAAAACATACATAAAAGTAAATAATGACATAAAACAAAATGTAGTAAACACAAATAACAGCACACAGACAGGATTTGGTGATATTTCATACTGAAACAAAATGAAATAAAACATTAATTTTAACCTGGTTACACCTGTATGAATGCCTTTCAGGCTCAATCGCAGCCTCTCCTCGCAACATCTCCCGTAAAGGCGCTAATAGCCATGTCCGAGCAGACCAGCATGAAAATGCAGAACATGTTTAGCACTGTGCATGCCGTTGGCAAGAAGGCGAGACCACTCCGACTTCGAATGGATGTGCGAGTAAGTGAATTTAGCTGTCATCTCAAATACAGCGTAAACAAAGTGCTGGCTTTAGCTAACGTTACCCAGCTAGCACTAGTATGTGACACCTAGCTTGCATTAACGTTAGCTGTGTGCTAGCTTCAACACCACGAAACAGGTTAAAACTGACTGGCGGCCGAAGTGTCCGCGGTGGTGTAGCGGTCTAGGCATCGGCTTTGTGTCGATGCAGTTGCCCACTGGGGACCTCTCGTCTGATCCGACTATGTCCGGACTCGTTGAAGCAGCAATAATTGGCAGCGCTGTCTTCGGGAGGGGGGCGGAGTCGGCTTGTGTTCGTCACATGAATGCGTCTCTGTTTGTGTCGAAAAAGCAGGCGTCTCCTCCGAGACTGCCGGCCGGACAGATGCAGTTGGCGAACGCATGCAGTACGAGGGTGGGTGTTTGAACTAGAATAGGGATCGACTGGCCACTAAACTGGGAGAAAAGGGGGAAAATCAGAAATAAATTTATAGAAAAAAAAACTGACTGGCGGTCCAACCTCAACTCAGACACACTCTCGGATCTACTGATGGTGCAGCTGTCATCTCCCGAGATCAGGGAGTATGACCCAAACCAGTGCTTTTGATCTGTGGCACCAAGACTCTGTCAGGAGCAGGAGGCCAGACTTCATGGACGGTGCAAAGAGAGTGGCTGCTGTAGAGTGAGAAGTAGTCTGGGACTAGGGATGGGCGTGTGGAGCATTCAAGTAGTTACAATAATACTGCAAATAAAACATGAAATCATACTTGTAATATTTTATCTTTTAACCATTGACTAAATTTACATAAAATATTTTTGCTTCAGATCTGCTCTTGTCACATTTTTAAAAGCTTTTATTCAACACAATACCTTATTCTCTCATTGATATGTACTGAAAATGTACATATGGTACAAAAAAGGCTACTAATTATTTTGGCCGGTAAAGAATATGCTTGGCCGGTAGATTTTTTTCATCTACCAGTCCTCTTGGCCGGTAAGCCAAAAAGTTAATTTCGGACCCTGATGGCATCCAAGCACACCTGGCTCAGGGGTGTGAGTTTCAGACAGCACTCAACCAAATCCTGATGCTCTACAGAGCCAACCAGAACGTCACAACCGGAGCCTCTCCAACAGGCCTCATGCTGGGTCAGGAAATGGAACTGTCACTGGACACACTGAAGGCACAAGGCAAGGCAGCACCTGCAGCGGACAGCCCCCAGGTACGGGCCAAAACCACCTCAATCTCCTCCTGGTCTTCAGTCAGACTCAGTGGTGGGCCATGCTCTGGGCCATGCTCTGGGTGCCTCCGCGGCTGCTTTGGGGAAGCCACAGAAAGGGGTTGAGGAGGGCTAGCCAATACGAGCAAGGGACCGCACTGCTTACTTAAAGGACTATGTCACAGAGTTCCATGCGTAGGCCTCAAGGGCATTCTACTTATAGTTGTTCAGCAGTGCTGGTGGGGATTCGGTTGTGCACAAGTTCTGTGCTCTTTGGGGGTTGGGGGGGGGGTGTTGTGTACACATTGTAGTGTAGGTTGTTATGGCGACAACTACTGGGGTTTTGGGGGTGTGCCCATGCATTATGAGAATGTGTGGAGAGGTTAGTAAAAAGAACAGAAAACATTTCAGTGTCGTCTGAAATATTTCTTGTTGTTTAAACACAATATGTGCCCCTGCAGACTTGGGTGCGCCTCGTGTTCAGTCACCAGTCTGCCATGTCTGGTCTCTGTGGTATGTTGATTTGTACTAAGCTCCACAAGTATATTTTTATAGCTTTGTTTTTGTGTGTAAAAGAATGTTGTATGCACTTTATATGTGGAAATAGGCTCCCAACTACCAGAGCAAATGTTTCGCAATTATATTGGATGGTTGTAATCTACGTCGAGTGGTTTGTTGAGCACACCATGTTGTCTGTGACTTTGCTAGCTTTAATCTTTAGCTCATAGCTAATCCTCATGGTGTAGCTGGCTAATCGGCATTGAGTCGAATTAATTCTGGTTTTGGTTTAGTATTTTCTTGAGCTGTACTATGAAATTGACTGTTGGAGATCTAATACCTCTGTGTTTATTACCAGAATTAATGTGGATTGGAACCAAAAGTGACAGTGTGAGCCTCATCTTTATCACAATGCATGAGTGCGAGAACACACACCGCTGTTACACATGCATTGTGAGGAGTTTCTCTGTCCTGATATCTGTGGCTTTTATATCCTCTTTTGGCCAGTTTATTATTCCAGCTGGGTATCTGATGACTGGTAGGGCATATGTGTTGATGGCTTGGAATTTTTTTCTTCCCATTGAGCTGGCTCCTATATGCTCCTTATTCCTCCTATGACTGCAGTGAACAATGGCAGATAAGCCAGATGTGAGTGAAATCTCCCAGTTTGACAAGAGCAAACCCAAGAAGACCGAGACACTGGAGAACAATACACTGCCAACTAAAGAGATTGAGTACCAAGCCAGCACTCAGGTGCTACACCAATAGTATTATTATATTGAAGACTTTGCCCAGTATAATGCACTCCATGTTGAAGCCTCTGGTTATGCTTAGGGGCCAAGTTTTCAACTAGGCTGACTTACAGAATTCTTGTGAATCAGAATTGCAACCTTAGTAATGGGCTCAAGGGTTGTTGCCTCACCACCTGTGTATTCCTACAGGCTCAATTCGGCAGGTGTCAACATTGACACTACAGGGTAGGGAGGGGATGGCAAATGTTGAAAGCAGTCTTGTCCTCAGGTGATGCCTCTTACCATAATGTTGATGTACATGGTGCTGCGGGATCAACAGCCAGTTTAGTTAGTGATATTTCACATGTAGACCAATGCATACAGACATGGCACCACTAACTGCACATTCAAGTGGATGAGAAGCTCGGAGGAAAGTTGTCGAAACTTGCTGCATACAAAGGGGGAGTCTGCATGCTCAACAATTTCAGCACATATGCCCAAGGGGCCTCATAAAGAACGACTGTTGCGTAACAAAACTCGTAAAATTTAGGTCAACTTTTTTTTTTTGAATTGGTTTTGAATGTCACTTCCTTTTCCTTGTGCAGGGTTCAACTTACATGGAAAATATTCTTCTCTCCACAGCTATTGACCAAGAGAAGGGGCGAGTTTTGAGGGGAATCTTAAGAGGGCCAGCTGAACCTCTGTACTCCAAAGACCTCCCTTAAGCAACAATATCCTCCTTGACATGCTCTTGACTGAATAAAAGGGGCTTCATTGCATATGTCTTTATTAACCTGGGTGTAGTAAGTGCTGTCTCAATTACGATGAACAACTTTCATTGGTCACCTGCAGGCTGTGATTCCAATTGCATGCTTTTAAGGCTAGCCATAATATGGACTAAAGTTAAAATGAACAGTTGTATGTTGGCACTGTATGATTTAAAGGTGCTGCTCAAATCAATGACATTAATTTTTTTTTTCTTAAATCAAACGGTTTGGACTACTCCCAGCGTTGTTCATCTCAAGATCTGCTACCTTCTCAGTACTGGCTATAAGTAAAATGCACACATTTCAGCACGGAGGCTGAATAGTATTGATAAGGGCATTTGCACATGGTACTAAAGCCGGCTCTCCTTGTGTGCTCTCTTTTCAATGCTAACTGGCATTCTTTGCACATAAATATATATAGTTTAAGATTCTGACTTTACAATTCTTAAATAGTTGACTGCTTGGAGGTAAATAACAGTAGGAATTGCATAATCCCATTATTCATTAATTTAGGAACTTAATATTGGGCAAGTAAAAAAAACAAAAAACAAGGTTTTTTTTTTCTCCAACCTTTTATTCTGACAGAACATCACCCCATGGGGATTTACATAATTGATTACAAAGTAGGACCTTGCCAAGTGGCAAGAGAGAACAGCCTTTACTAAAGCTCGGTATACGAACGACACTAAAAGTTGACATGCAATAATATAAAATCCAAAAACATTGTGGGGGGCGGGGGTCATAGAATCCATTGCCTTGTTAATTTTAAAGGGAATATCACAACATTTTGAAGTTCAGACACCTTTACACAATAGAGAATCTCTCGGCTCAAGCTCCCCTGACACAGTCAAACTCCATTGAAGTGAATTTTTCTGGAACTGTCAGGTGAGTTTCACAACGGATTGACATTCAATAGCTAAAACAAGAAAATCTTTTTGGCTGGGATACATTTTACTTTCTCACTGAGCAGTCACTTATCCAAAGTGATGTAACCCACAATGGAAATGTAACACCAGCTAAATAGTGTGCAAATGACTATATTCTCCATTTGAAAAATATTGCTAGCATTTACCACATTGTCACTTGGTAAGGGGACAAATGCGAAAAAAAAAAAAAAAAAACCTCTATCTTGGACCGGACTATTGTACATTCCAATATTGCATTTATCCGCATCCAAGACATCAATTTGTCATTATGTACTGATGAAAATAAATTGGTGCCTAATGTTATGAATATGGATAAAGGTGAATTCATTTTACATTCAGTGTTTGTAAAGGCCATAAAACTTGACACAAACATACACAATCTTTGTTTTTTTCTTCTGAAACATTTTGGCTACATATTGCATAATGGTGACCTTTGATAAAAGTGTGTCGTAATTATACACTTCATATACGATAAGGCTGTACAGTACAAGAGTATAATACAGGTACAAATCAAATAGTCACACTCATATAAAAAGATGCGTGCCTTGATTTTTGCAGGGGTCCTCTTGTTTGAAGCTGTTTGTTCTGTGCAGTTAAGTCTCTGAAAATGACTTTTGCCATTCACATCCTTTGGATGGAAGTTAAAACAGGTTGAACTGATATATTTCTAAAGCCAACATTAGCACTCTTGAGGTATTTGAAACATAGAACTCAATTACGCACTGAGTTGATGTCATCTGGCGATAACTGTCGACATTTTGAGTGAAAATGCCTATTTCCAATGAAATAAAAGGAAACATGGTAGAGGAAACCCTTCTCCGACTGTCATTCATGACCAGAAGTCTTCTCTGTACACCAAACCATGAGTAAGGCTCAGTGCGACAACATAAATAACCTCAAGGCTCGGGAGGGGGGGGAGCCCCTTGTAAACTAGAGCTTTGCATATATATCTATATATATATAACCATAGAAAACAACTATACTGTACAAAACCATTTACACCTGTGAAAGACGCTAATTTATCGAGCCTTTCCAGTCTGCTGGAGAAGAAAGGGAAAGGGAGGAGGAGGGAAAAGGGCAGATATCTAGCGCTCCTTCTCTCCGTACAGTTGTAGAAATTATTAGATCAATTCATTTTATATTCCAGGCAAACAAATGCCAGCTTTCAGCTCTGCAACTCAACACACAGACTGTAGGGGCTGAGAGTTACTCCCTGTAGTAATGACAGGGCGGTGGAGACCAAGGGCCTGGCAGAGGTTGCAGCTCTGGCTCTCACTGCTGTTGTTCACAATAAAGCAGGGAATATTAAATAGTAAAAAAAAGAAAAAAAAAAGATAATTAGTAGTTATAAAGCTTGAAATTGTGTTTGTCTGACTTCAGTCCAAGTGTTGGCGGCCGCTGTTTTTATTGCTTGCGCCCTTGATTCGATTTTCATCTTGTTCTTCGCGTTAGGCTTTTTTTTCTCCTTTTGGTTGGCTTGTTTCTTGTGCGAAAAATAACCAAGCCACAAAAATAGCGTTGTTGAATAACATCGCTGTTACAGGCATAACCCTGTTATGCTGAATGTGTTTGCAGATTGTTTGTAGAGATTCACAGTGAGAGAGTTTAACTTAAAAAAAAAAAAGGCATTACAGCACACTCAGAAGTTCGGCAGAATGTCATGGAACCTGTCTTATCGTGGACCATATACTGGGTAGAGGTGTGTAATGTTAATTCACAAACAGATGAAGGGCATGGCTTACTGCATTCCGTTGTCTGAGATAGTATGGTTAAGCAAGCCATTTGACCTTCAAACGTTAAAAGAAAAAAAAAATCTAATAAAATCCACAAACACTATTTTGCTTGGTAATCTATAGTGTTTTACAGCATGTCTGTTCCACTGAAAAAACAATTCATCATGATGGAGTCTATTGCTTTGGTGCATGCTGTTTTTCCAACCCTCAAACAAACACCCATTTCCTCTTGGCGAATTCCTGCTCGGCAGATAAAGAAGAAATGTCTGCTTCTGGGCCTCCTTAGCAGCTGGTGGTGTCCAGTAGCTGCTTGGACACTGCTGGGTTCTTGTTATCAGGGTGGACCTTCTTGTTCTCCATGGCTCTGGCTGCTGCCGCCGCCGCCGCTTTGGCTTGTTTGCGGTTAATCTTGAACACATCCCACTTCTCAGACAACAGACCCTTGTTGAACACGATGGAGGCCAGCCAGGAGAACAGCAGGATGGACACTAGCGAGATGAGCATGATGGTGGTGCGGAAGGGGAAATACTGGGTGAGTTTGCCCTCTGGGTCTGTTCTGAGGCCGGGGAACTGGATGGCGGGAGGCAGGCCAATGAGTGGCTCACCACTGAGGATCCTCAGAACAAGGCCCAAGATGTAGCCCACCGTGGCCCCATAGCCGTTGGACACCTTAAAGAAGAGGACGCAGACCAGCTGAGGGAACATGATGGTGTAGGACATGTCAACACCAACCAGCCAGAAGACCAGAACACTGCTGTCAAGGAAAGTGAGGGCAGTGCCCGCCAGGCCAACCACCACCACTGAGATACGGATGACCCACTGCATCTCACGATCCGATGCCTGTGAAAAAAGCAAAAAAGAAATTAATAAAAAAAGGTTTTTGTTGATCACACAAGTTTGTCCTTAATTAATGCAACTGTGGCAAAGCATTTAAAAATGCCTAAGGTTAAAGCAGTTCAAAAAACTTGACTTGCAGAACAACAGCAAAAAACAACATCCAAGCCATTTAACTTTTTAATCCTTTCCTATGAGAAAAACAGCTCTGAAGAATGACCCTGTCTCCCCCCAGATAAGTACCAAATGACATTATATCAATCTGCTGACAGTGGCCTTTTACAGAACTTGTTGAAAGAACTGGTTCAGGATTGTGGAGTGGAACAACAACAACTCCAGAACATTCTGTCACCCTCTTTAAGTGCGCCTCTTCATATTGTATGGAACATTCTTTTGGGGCACAAGGAATGGAAATGATTAAATAAATCAGTGTTCAAGAGGGAGTGCGAGAGAGAGAAGAAAAAATCAAAACAAGATGCAAACTGAAAACAGTCGACATGAAAAGTGAATAGCTCCTTTGTTTTCCCACTGCCAGCAGTAGCTAGCAAGCTAGCCCCCTCACACGCAAACATACAGCATAATAATGTGGTCAGGGTTGTAAATATCATGTTACAACCCACACAAGCCTCCCTGTGTAGCATGTTTACCAATAAAGGCCTCTTTTCTTTCTTTTTTTTAGAAAATTACTTTAAAATGGAGGTAAAGGACCCCCCCCCCCCACACACACACACACTAGAAGGGCCATACCGAAAGTGTGTGAAACTTAAAACACCATCTAACTTCATCTCTCATTGAGCCCGTTTGCAGCAGAAATATTAAAGATAAACAAGTTTAAGGTCTTATCAACTTAAGGTTATGTTAGCAAATTTGTTTAGGTGAATTAGGATATAGTGGTCTTATATTATCTTATCACACTATAAAACATCTCGGTCCAATTTTGAGGCTCTTAAAAGGAACTGAACCAAACGTGTTTGTGTGTGTGTGTGTGTGTGTGTGTGCATGTGTAGTTGATGAAACAAGATTCTTTCGTTGACAGTGTCAACACCCCTCAATATCTGATGTTTTTTTTTTTCCCTTTTCATGGCCTCTCACCTGTTTCCTGATGATGTTCTTGTAGATGTTGGAGGAAAACAATGAAGCGGAGGAGAGCAAGGCCGAATCCATGGAGGACATGACCGCAGCGGCCACGGCCCCGATACCAATAACAGAGATGTAGGCGGGGGTGAGGTACTGCAGGGCAATGGGGAGGATGGAGCCTGCCTGGCCACGCTCATAAGGAGTTGGGCTACCATAGCTGGTCCTGTTCCAGTCTGCAATCAACACACAGTGATCAGACAACAGCAACAGGTTTATTATGAATGACTGATGAATGGATTACCAAAACCCAGAAGTTACAGATAAAAATTGCATTACAAAAACGACACACACACTCATAGTAAAAAAAAAAAAAAGCCAATGCCACATTTCTTTTAGTTTCTTTCTTAAATTCACAATGTTGACTCGATGGTGAGATATGACATGTTGTCACAGTAAAATTGAAAAAAAAAAAAAAAAGCCACAGAAGGTGCCTGCCATTACTGATTGTACCTTTAAAGAATAAAAAAAAAAAAGAAAAGAAAAAAGAATTGTATAAATGCACTAAGTAAAGTATTGCTTTTCTCAAAGGAAAATTTTCTTAGTTTGGATGATCCCCCATGTGGGACCCGCTGTTGTGTTTGAATTCAGACTACAACACAACAGATTTTGTAGGGCCGTCAAAATTTTTAAAACATGAAAATAAATGGGTTGCATACTTTTTTTCGGGAAAACAATAATTTGATTAGCATATCTACACGATTCCTTTGGAAATGTAATTTCTATTTCATTGTTTAAGTAGTTGAACATACATAATGTACCTTTTTTTTTCTTATCCCCCCCCCCTTTCCCCTCCTAATTGTACCCGGCCAATTATCCCACTCTTCTGAGCTGTCCCAGTCGCTGCTCCACCCCTCTGCTGATCCAGGGAGGGCTGCAGACTACTACATGTCTCCTCCAATACATGTGGAGTCGCCAGCCACTTCTTTTCACCTGACAGTGAGGAGTTTCACCAGGGGGATGTAGTGTGTGGGAGGATTACGCTATTCCACCCAGTTCCCGCTCACCCCTGAACGGGCGCCCCGACCAACCAGAGGAGGTGCTAGTACAGCAACCAGAAAACATACCCACATCCGGCTTCCCGCCCACAGACACGGCCAATTGTGTCTGTAGGGACGACCGACCAAGCCGGAGGTAACACGGGGATTCAAACCGCTGATCCCTGTGTTGGTAGGCAACGAAATAGACCGCAATACTACCCGGACGCCCACGTATCATACCTTTAACAAAATAGAACCATTTTAGGTAAATGTGAAGGGGAGCCTAAGGCTGCACTGGGAGTGTTGGTGCTGGGATGTGTTGGGGTTCAGGGAACTCCCAGTGTGAGCGGTGTTTACCTGTAGATGCCGCCACAGCTCCAATCAGTACAGAGGGAATACCCAGGACCAGGCAGAAGGCTGAGGATGCGAAGCAGGTGACCTGGGCCTGGGTGCAAGACGAGGCGGACAGGATCCTTTGGTAGAAAGCCTGGTAGGCCAGACCACCCAAACCCTGGCACAAACACAGGAGTTCACAAGGTGAGCATGAAAATCAACATGAGAGAAAAATACTGGCAAGGAATAAAAAAAAGCAAAAGGCCACTACTGTCTCATGATTTGTTATCACATTTTCTACAGCTGATTTAGTTGTTTGTGTTATTCTGTGGTGTTGCTTTCATCTAAAAATATGAACCGATGCTTGTGAATTTAGCTGAATTACTGTGATAATTGGATTTGTGTAAGTACTTGTTTGTTCACTGCATAAGCTGGTGTTGTAGAGGAATTTTTTCCCACAATACACATCAGTGGAGTCTGCATGTTTCTGAATAACTTTGCCGCTCCCTCACTCACCAACACCAAAAAGTCATCAATCCATTTTCCAACATCACGGGGCTCCAGTTTGCCGACCCAGGGGGCCTGGAAAGTCTGGTTGAAGGCCGTCAGTGAGATGTCCAGAGAGTTAGGGTTGGTTATCATAAATGGAACGCACACCCACTAAATAAACAAAAACAACATTCGCAACACAGAGAGCTAGTGAGAACACTGGCATGAGAGGTTTGCAGTGTACCTACAGATAAAGAAGATGCTGAAACTACATATTGGATATGAGTGCTGATGCTGGGATTTGGATTTCAGGAAAGCTGGACAATCTTGGAATTTCTTAAACAAGTAGTTCGTTCTCCAGCACACTACCTTTGCTTTAGAACAATGTAAGGTGCATGAGATCGGGAAAGTGTTTCTTACCTGGATTATTGATGCATGCACAATAATCCAGGTAAGAAAACCAAAGAGGGTTGAATCAGTTCATCTGGACACAATTTTTTTTTTGTGCCATTTCCCCCCCCTCTTTTTCTCCCCAATTGTATCCGGCAAATTACCCTATTTTCAGAGCCATCCCGGTTGCTGCTCCACCCCCTCTGCTGATCTGGGGAGGACTGCAGACTACCACATCCCCTCCGATACATGTGGAGTCACCAGCCGCTTCATTTCACCTGACAGTGAGGAGTTTCGCCAGGGGGACATAGCACGTGGGAGGATCACGCTATTCCCCCCAGTTCCCCCTCTCCCCTGAACAGGCACCCCAACCGATCAGTACAGTGACCAGGACACATACCCACATCCGACTTCCCACCGGCAGACACGGCCAATTGTTTTCTGTAGGGATACCTGGCCAAGCTGGAGGTAACATGGGGATTCGAACGGCAATCTGTGTGTTGGTAGGCAATGGAATAGACCACTATGCTACGCGGATACCCCGGATACAACGTTTATTGACAGATACCGTCTATCTGTCAATACAGATAGATTGTATCTAGATTGGAAAAGTGTGAGTGTGGTGGTGTTGACTTGTTCTGCTTACGTACCAGGCTGGCGAAGATGAGGATGAGCTGAATGACATCAGTGTAGGCCACAGAGTAGAGCCCCCCCAGCAGTGTGTAAACTATGGCCACCACTGAGGAGATGATGATGGAGTACACGTAGGACAGGTCCAGGATCACACTCATAGTCCCACCTGGAACAACACAGTAGAGCCCTCAGAACCAGTGGGTTGTAAAGGGGGAAGGTTCTAACACAGTTCCTTGTCTCTAGTTTCTAACATAGAGCTGCTGGGGTTACTAAAGCTACATGCAACTGAGCCGATAAGACTATTTGAATCTTCTTTAGCTCATTCTCTCTCTCTTTCTTCCTCTCTCTCTCTCACACACACACACACACACACACACACACACACACACACACACACACACACACACACACACACATATTCATGCATACAGTTTTCAGTGATCTTCAAACTAAAGTTTTAAATTCTTATAACCTACTGCTTAAAACTGGGGAATGACATAGCCTTGTTATTTTGACTCCATATGCCTTAATGTTGTCTATTTATCTCAAAGAGCACTTTGACAAATACATTGCACATTCATCTGCATAACGTTAAAGCAAATTCTCTTCTTGCAGTTTAAGGCAATAAGGTTTACTCTTAAGTATGGGTGGCATTGTATCAAAGCATATTAAAAGCATCCACGAGCTTAGTTAAGCAACAAGCCAACATGAAAATAATAACGATAAAAAGTATAACAAACAGAAACGATACAGAAACACATAACAAAAGCAGCCTATTGATTGTGAGACTCCACAACATTCCTTTTCTTATCCCTCTCGGGTGAAATATTTTCACCTCCTACATACTGCTACTTCACAATTAAGTAGTGTGGAAAGGAAAAAAAAACAGTGTGGAAAAAGAAAACAAAGGCAAAAAGTCTAACACAAGTAATTAAGTGAATAAAAAAATACATCTTGTTACTCAAACAAGGCAAGCAAAGCGTCACTACCTTCACCGTCTCTTCTCCCACATTGCCAGGGTCCCCCCAGCCGCAGCCTGCAGCCGCACCACAACAACGCCCTTAAACAGAAAAGTGTCAGATCGGCACCATCGATCGCGACTCACCATCCCCGCTGATCTCTACACCCCGGCTATCCCCCCTTAACCCCCCCTTCAGTTCAGCCCCTAACCCCTCCCATGATCCATGTTTATTTACCTAGTCACCTTGACCTTTCACATGCTTTATTGGCATTAGTGAGGATTTTGACCCCGCCCACACCTCCTAATTACAGGTTTTCATTGGCTAGTGAAACCAATTCAGTAATTGGCATCACCTTGGATTGTTGACTACTGCTTCCTGACAGGTTTTTTTTAAAAAAAAATTTAAAACGATCACTTACATGCATTAAAAGCAGTGCTGTTACTCTACTGACTTTCTGTTATTAGATATGATTCTGAGCTCATGTTTTCCTGTGTCAGACAGTGGAAACTGAAGGGCTACATGATAAAAGCTCTCTCTCTCTGGGTGGGGGAGAACTTCAGGTTTGGCTTCATGGGACCTCATATTTTTTGTAATGTGCTGAGGTAAGCTGTGCTGTGCCCCACTGTGCTAAATTTAGGAAGGGGGGGTGAGAATTCGGGGTCTCTGGGGCTTTAATAGAGAGCCCTCACAATGTTGAGGGAGAGCTGCTGCCCAAACGCCCCCCCCCCCCCCATGATCCGTTTTTGGACTCCTTGTTTTGCCGACCAGTGTTATTCAAGGGCCTGCCGCCACCCCAAAATATATGCAAGCATGCACAAACACAAGCGAAATCTTATCCCTCCCCATCTCCCCCTCTCCGATCTGTCACAAATCTGATTAGCGGTGATTGTGTATTATTAAATCCACATGGAAAGCCGACGTCGAATGAACGGTGTCTGTGAAAGTTTGGGCGTTCCCTGGAGCTGCCCCTGGGCCCACTCTCTCCAGTGAAAGGCATGGACACTTATCATGCGCACGCAAAACAGTCAGCAGGCGAGAGTTCCCATGGGCCAAGTGTTAACAGCCCCATCTCAGGAGTGTTAAGTGTGTTTTAGTGTATGCATAAAATGTATATGTGCGTGTAATGAAAAGTCGTATTGAACGATGAACAATGCGGGCCATTTTACCAATCTCTTCCCGCAGGGTTTTGAGGAGAGATCGCAAGGTGAGGGCCCCCCTGAAGCCGTAACAGTTGCACGGGTCAAATGACCATTGTGATGTGAAATCCCCTTGAGTAGTCTCTCCTCCAAACTAGCCGTTCAGTGGAGCGTCAGCACAGCTTGTAGTGCTGCCTTGGTGACTCAAACTACAGTTACACTTCACAATTCCCTTTCATTCTTCTAATGCATCTTTCTTTTTTTTTTAACACAGGACTGGAACAAGACATTTGTAACTAAACAGTATAATTATGTATTTGTTTACTTTTTTGATTATTTTATCCCATCCCTGAACAAGAACCTAGGAACAAAGAATAGGAAGAAGTCTTTCGTGATACAAGAACCAGGTTTGAATAATTGATCACCTTTCACAATCAACAGGCTGCTCGTTGTTTAACCCCCCTTTTGAAAAACCACTGGAAAAGAAAAGAGTGTTAAAACACACAAAAGAGAACATTTTACACACATGTATTTTACTCTCCTGCACGCACACCACACATGCGTGGATTCACGTGCACACACACATGCACGCGCACACATCTTCTCACCAACATGCCCTCATACCCCCACACACACACACACACACACACACACACACACCAACACATACAGATTAAAGGGATATTACTGTCATAATACAATAAACTCCACCGACTATTATGATTTCAGACTGAGACTCTTCAATTATCACATAAATCCAGTCAGATGGAACGGCTTCCCACGGTACACGATAAAAAATCAGTTTCACTGGTTATACATTTCCATAAATGACCTTAATTGTGTTCATATATACTGTGGGTCAACGTTTTCTCTTTGAGGATGTGCCGGTTGGGGTTTCTCACATGTCAGAGTGGACGGAGACAATGGCCTCCGGATGGTAAGCCACTAACACATGTTTATGAGAGAGTGAGAAATGTGCCGCAGTACACGCACGGGCGTGACTGCATGGTACACATGCTTGTACGATTCTGTACCCTTTGCGAGTGGACACTCTGGTGTTAGTCAGTCCATGGGGCTGTGAGTCAGTGTGAGCGTTTGTGATGGCGTGCCTGTCGTGGGTGCACATGTGGCATGGCGTGAGGCAACTTACCCAGGCTGACTAGCGTGCGTGCAACCCACAGGACATCAGCTACCAGCGCGGGGAAAATCAGCGCGCTGCTCAGGACATTCCCGTACTTGAGCTGGAAGGGGTCCATCATTGTCACATACTTGTTTTCCCTCATAGGCTTGGCAAAGAAAAAACCACCTGGCAGGTTATATAGTACAGGAGGGTAAAGTTAGCATACGTGAGAAAACAGAACAACCAGCCTTTCTCCAACAGAACCATTAAAAACACAGGCAATAGAGAAAAGGTAAAAGGGAAACAGAGGGAGTGTGTGTGTGTGTGTGTGTGTGGGGGGGGTGCTGTTGTGGAATGAGTGACCAGCATTGAAAAAAAAAATCAAGTGTTTTGTCCAGATAACGCAACACAAAAACACCTTGCAGTGGAGCTCACAGTTCCGCTCGGGCCTGGGCAACAATGCATAAGAACGGAAAACGGTGCTTATGTTTCATTTCCTGACTGGGGATGTCCAGCTTTTTTGTTGTTTTCTTTTGCTTTCCACAGCCAACATGCTCAGCAGGCTGGCCAATGACTTTTTCCCCCTACGGGCACCCGAGCACTGAGCATTTCCACTTATGAGAGCACCTGTTTCCTCAAATGAAGTGAATGCCAAAAGATGACCTGCAAGGTCAAATCAATACAAAGGAGAAGCTACATCGGTGGAATAATGATTTTCAGGATAATTTCTGGACTGGACCCCCCCCCCCCCCCCGTTTAAAACTCCGCCAGATAAGTACTTGACGACACCTGTTGCAAGCATTGATGGATCGAGGACCGTCATACTTTCAGTGATTTGAGAAGTGCGCCACTCGAGTGACTCCGTAAGCGCCTCACCTCGCACCTGTCGTCTGCCGCTATGATGCTGAAATGACCACTCATACCTCTTATTTAATGCTACAGACAGTTCTATGGCCAGGTTGGGGGGGGGGGGATTGTGTCTGGGTTGGGGGCTGCTATAAAGGACAAATATATGGCCATCAACAGCACCTGAACTCTATTAGTCTTACCATTTTTAATAAATTCCATTACATTTAATAACAGATTAAATTATGTAACTTCCAAATGTGCTTAGCCTCACCTCATCGCTTTACTTAATCAACCAGAGAACTGAAACAGGAACTCAAGTAAATTTTTTTCTTTACAGATTGTGATCATTCGATTGACTTGTGGATACCAGCACCTACAAACATATAAACTGCAATTTAGACACTGCAGCTTGTTTCTGTGTACTTGTACACACTTGTTTCAGATTAAAAAAATTACATATGAATATATCTTTAGTCTGGATTTCCTCTGTTCATTTTCCAAACAGTCTTCACTCCCTAATAGTTGAATGGAGCAAGATTCATGGCACTGAATCTGTGTTTATGGGAAGATCAGGTGACACACCCTGTTGCTTTTACCCTATCAAGTCTATACGCTCTACCAGACCAAGTCACAAGGTTGAAGCCTTTCATTGTCTTTCATTCCACCGTCACGGTATTCTCCACAGAGATGCCTTTATTACGTTAACTGAGATGCTACAACAGATACTTGCGTCTCTATACCGCACCATTGGGTCAAATGACGTCAAAGTGAAATATAGACCAGTGACACAGAAAAGTTGATGGGTTGAGTATCAGGATTCAACTGTTTTTTTTTTGGGGTTACTAGCACAAGCTAGAGTCACAGAAGGAAAACGATGCCGGGGATACGTTACACCAGGTGTATAACAACGTTCATGTTCAGCTGGACAAGGCTAAGGTTTAATTTGTCATTTATGTGCAGACGAATGTTAAACTAATTTTAACTTGCTGAAGTAGTATGTTTAGACGTGTATTTAGTGTATGACTTGAAACCTTTACTCTGTTTGCAAATTTTCACTGCTATTGTATGTGCAACTGAACAGCCAGAATTGCAGACTGGTGATAAAAAGTGGTTCCTCGTAAGGAAACACTTTGTAAAGACAGCATGTTTAAAATTCACATCCAAGTTGAGGGCTTACTCACCTAGGAAGAAGGTCAGCACATAGGGCACGGGCATGAGGGCCCAGACCAGACCTAACGTTGGGTTGTACACTGCTTCAGCTATACCCAGGATGAAGCCTCCACCCACCCATGTAGCTGTGGGGGGAAAAAAAAAATGTCACCATGGAAAGATGAGTTGGCAAACACAGACAAATACTCATGAACAACACGTCCCCCTTCTCCCGCATCAACCCAGTGTGGTTTTTGTTTGTCGACACACCACTGCTGGGCCCTTGATGCAGATGCCGCGTTTCTCCCCAGCCGGCTGTCTTACCAGTGAGTGTGAAGATCCCGACCAGCAGGTTGATGTTGCGCCCGGCCAGTAGTGTGATCTCCATGCCATCTCCTGTGCACTTTTTTTCTTCTTTTTTGGAGCGCATGGATGCCCAGATGCCTGTGGCCAAAATCAGCACATAGAACACCGCCATGACGGCCAGACCCGTCACGTTCAGAGCCATCGTTGACCTTGTGTGTTGCTACCTGTGGGGGTTGGATACGGAGAGAGGAAGAAAAGTCAAGGTCAATGAGATGCTCATATATATTTGCTCCTTATTTGTTGAGCACTTTCCCTACTGTTGAATTTCTTTTAACAAAGTTATATATATATATATATAGTATATATATATTTTTTTTTACTATAACATCTCACTGATACAACAGACAATACTCAATTAATTAAGACACACTACCACCATGGTCACAAACATGATGTTCCAGCTCTGTCAAGTGAACATTATTGTTGATGAGGTAGGGAAAACTTTGGATGGAAACATTAAGTTCAAACAATAGGAATGCCTTGAAAACAAAGACTGTCAATACAAATGGGAGAATCGGGAGAGGAAAAAGGAAAAGGATTGTAAAAAGGAATGGACTTGAGAATTATGGGTTGTGGGCGGACCACCAAATGTATGTGTGTGTGTGTGTGTGTGTGTGTGTGTGCGTGCGTGCGTGCACGCACACGCGCGCGTTTGTTTTAAAGTGTGTGGGTATGAAAGGAATGGGTAAAGGAGGGGTGGGCAAGGGGGCTTTCTGTGCCAAAGTCAACAAAGGCCTCACAAACACATTCACGTGACTTATGTTTTTCCGTATGTGTGTATTCTGTTTATAAGTGTGTGCGTGGGCACGCTCTATGGCAACTGAAGCCCCTACATACCACACTGAGCTTTATCTATATTTATGTGCACACACACGCATGCACGTTCACTCGCGCGCACACACAAACCTAAATATATAGGTTACATACCATTTGGAGGCTGCAGTACAGTATACAGTGAAGCCTGAGCTCGTGAGATCAACACACTCCTTTTCACTAGTCTCTGCAAAGACCTGAGTAAAAAAACAGATGCCAGAAGCTTCCCCCAGTCATTTAGACTAACTATCTCTAACATTTGCATTCACTCCTGTTACCACTGCTGAAGCGTCCGGGATCATATGTCCCAACGGGAACAGGACGTGTGAGACTTTGCCATTCGTTTTAAATGGCAAGTGTCCTTCATCACACAAACTGTAAAGACCCACTCTTTGTACTGCTGGTGAGCGTTCAAAACACCCGAGAAAGGAAAGAAGGCCAGCGAGTCACATTTGGAGCTATGCCAGACGCTTAAAACATTTTATGGGGGTTTGTACAGCTGAAGAGGTGTGGCCTCCTCTGGGGTTCTGCGGTATTGTTTGGAGGGCACCTACAGACCACTTGTAAATTGAAGGAACTTTCAAGAAGACACCGTGTCCCTGAACCATCTGAACTGCAAAAGCCATCTGTATAGTTGTCCTTTGGTAAACTCACTGACATGAAATCCATGGACAAGTCCTGCAACTCTACCTTCACTCCTTTTCACTTTAATAATTTCCACAGGCTGTTTTTCTATCCTGATCTTCAGTCTATTTCTTTCATCTCATCAATGTCTCTCTCTCTCTCCCTCTCTCTCTAGTTCACGTCTACTTTAAAACACTTTCCAGCTAGACAGGGTGAGACTTCATGACCGTCTGTGAGATATTCCATGTGCCATGCTGAGACACACACACACACACACACACACACACACACACACACACACACACACACACACACACACACACACACAGAGGGAGAGCGAGGCAGACACACAGACAGAGACAGAGAACGAGAGAGGACAGACAGAAACAGACAGACAGAGAGAGACAGACAGAGGAACAGATAGAGAGGGGGTGAGAGGGAGGCAAAGGCAGAGATTGATAAAAAACAGAGGGAGACCTGGAGTTACTCTATAGGAATATGAAAGTCTATTGAGTCGTTTCACACAGCGATTTGGAAAGCACAGCAAAACATAACAATTCAGTTCTTTATGTGCTGCAGGGCCCGAGGCTTTTGTGGTTATTTTGCTGCCGAGTACCCTCTCTTCTTCCTTGCCTCATTCTCTCCCTCATCCCCTTCTCTCTCTCCATCACCACCTCCTTCCTTCATATCTCTCTTGCTCCGTGTATGTATGTGCGCGTGTGTCTCTCTCCCTTGTGTGTGTGTACCCCCTCTCTGCTGCCTCCATCTTTCACAACCACGTCATACATGCTTGTGCGTTGGCCCTGTTTGCTCTGTAAACATCTCAGTGTGGCCCAAGCAGCAGTGGGTTCCCAAGGTCTCACAGGCTTCTGCTACTGGGCCAAACAAAAAGCCAGCCTTCCTCCAGGCTGCAGCCAAACCCCATTGGACGGAGCCCAGTTACTGAAAACAACAAGGTTGTATTCTTCAAATCTGGGCTCGTGTCGCCTGGTCTGGCCTACAGACTTCAACTTGACTGTCTTCGGTATTTGTCAACTGTAGATGGAGCAGCTCGGTGACCCTGGGTCAGCATCTTTGCTCTTTTTAAGACGGCTCATCTATGATCTGAAATATTCCACTATGTATTCAAATAAGCTAATTCAACCCAATGAGGTTAACTTAATGAAGTAGGTTTCACCAGATTCATTAAGCAGCCTTGAATTGGACAAGTAATACACAATATACCACAAATCACACTGCTTCTGTTTTTGCAAATCTGTCCAGTCAGGGTCAAACTGTGGTTGAATTCCTCTCATATTTGCATCCTCGGTAAGCTGAGGAAAATAGTTAAGTGAAAGATGTCAAGTTACTGATCAACTTGGGTCTGCTGGAGGCGACACCCCAACAGGCTACAAAACCCCAACTGTATAGCCGATCAACAGAGCAGGTCAGTCAACAAAACCCAGTGGAAACAAGCTTTCTTTTTAAAGCACCCAAATGCACATGTAAAAAACACGTTAACATATGTGCGGGATAACAAACAGATATAGACACATGTGCACACACACAAACTATAAATGCACTGCCACTGATGAATCGCGCCACAGTTGCAGGGTATTTTCAGTACTGGAAGTTTGCATTTTGCCCATCGGCGTACAATGCATTGAGGAAGTTACCCAACAGCATGTCTACAGCTTAAGGCTTGTCACATGCTCTTTAACTGACAGATATGTACTTTTGGATTATGGGTTTTCCAAAAAAAACAAAAAACAAAAAAAACAAAACAAAAAGAAAAGCCTGCTTAACGACCAAGGCCGTCATTTTGACGGGTTTGGATTTTCAAAGTTTAATAACTTTGTGGAAAAAAAATATAGACCTGCCACTCCCTGAATTCTCCTAAAGTTGCATTGGCATTTAAAATTAGTTTTAGATCAATTGCACACACATAAAGTTATAAGATCTTCCTAAAACGACCACGAGTGGTCAAAATGACGGCTCGTAATTTGCGCGTGATCATGATCGTCATGTCACTATTTATGACGTGTGTTGTCGCATCATTTCCTTCGCAAAGTTCATTGCTCTGTCCTAGAAACATACTAGCATTCTCCAGTGCAGAGAAATACTCTAAACTTGATTATGATTACTGTTAACATGTCTGGTTACAGACGCCGGTTCAAACACACCATGGCTACTACTGAGGCATTGCAGTATTTACAGGCGTTGGACAGTGGCCATTTTAAATTGTTTGAAAAATAGTATGAAAAGTTGCTAAAATGTTAATTCTGGTGTCAGTCGTTTCCTAATAGAAATACCAACGTATGCAATGCATTAATATCTCAATTGTGTATTTATCTTGACAGAATATAGAGTTTAAACGGCCCATGGTCATTTTAGGTGGGAGTGAAATCCCGGTTGAAAAATTCCCAGAATGACCTCCAAAACCTACACTTCAACTTTTGAAAGGATACCTACTTGCCTTAGAATCAACTTCAAATGTGAAGTGGGAAATCACGCCAATTATCGTCTGTCAAATGGCATCATAATTCATTTCACACCTCGCTGCGGAACGAGACAAGGACAGCGATAAAGATATGGCTGTAGCGCAGTTGGAAACCCCTATTTAACTAGACAAGGTTTAATTTAAGGTGTGACTACATATACAAACCAACGCACACACACACTAAAGAGGTCCTAAGTATGAACACATTGACATTTTTTGGGCCGTCTATCGCTCCTGGTCACAAATAAACACAGCCCATTCCCCCCTCATCCTCTTCAGATAACAAGTGGGCAGCTGAGGCTCCTCTAACGTGCAGCGCCCGCTTTGAGACGCACATATGCTTCTGTTTGTGTGGCGACTTAGCAAAAAGAGGAAAAAAAAATCACCCTGCCAGCCTGGTGTACTGTAAACAACATGGGGAGATGAAGGCATGCCAAACGAAGCACACAAACACCAATGAGACAGGAATACGTTGGGTTATCAAATTGCTGACATATGGGAGAGAGCGGGTATGAGCGATGTCTCAGCGATGTCAGTTTATCTTGCAGATGGACAGCTTTCTCTGTCTAAACATTCCTGCTGCTACGTACGCTCTGGGCGACAGGTAGAAAAAAAGAAGGTGTGTCTTGGCAATGTTGCAACTCCAACACTTCTTACAATGTCTCTTATTCTTCTCTCGCTCTCTCAGTACTTTTCCATTAACTCTAAACTTTATAAGGCCTGCTGGGTGTTTGGCTCTGGTGTCCACCCTCCCCATCCACTTTGGGGTTTGTGATCGGCATTGTGTTTGCCAGTGTTACCATCCGCTATTAATGGAGATTACCGTGCACAAATATCATGTTTCACTGCAACATGCGCACACACACACAGTTTAAAGACTTCAGGTTGAAGCAGGGCATGCGGAAAGATGACCTCACGCAGTTCTAGACACAAATGTGTTGTCTTTCTCACACAGAGCGAGAGAGAGAGAGAGAGAGAGAGAGAGAGAGAGAGAGAGAGAGAGAGAGAGAGAGAGAGAGAGAGAGAGAGAGAGAGAGAGTGTGTGTGCTCATGGAAAAAAACAAGTCCAACCTACCGCACCCCCCCCCCGTCTACTCCTCCCTCCCTTGCCCCACCCCCTCTTCTCCCTAACCACAAATTGAATAGTTCTCTATAGGTAAAGACACAAACAAAACATCTGACAATTGAGGCCACGCACTAATTTTTTACATTCTGCAATGCTCGCTGAAAGGGGAAACCATCTTGGCTGTCCTGAAAGAGGCAGAGCATGGACTTAAGCTACAAAAACAAAAGAAAAGAAAAGACATTTGCCCTGTGGAGATTTCCAGAGCCAGGCCGTGTCTGGGAAATCATCCGTTTCACAGCAACAAGCAAACCAAAAGCCAATGACATAAATCAACCGCAACAGTATCAATTAGTAAAGTCTCTGCTAAATATTACAACGTTCACTTAGTGGCTCGCAGTTTGGTCTGGGAATTCACACATCTAAAGACATAATGTCCAGAGGAACATGATGTGACCTCCAGGCTCACATCATCATCCATCACCCAATGTTACAGTTTAATTTAGCAGACGCCTTTACCCAAAGCGACGTACATCTGAGAGTCCATACAACACAAGCAAGGATCTAGTCAGGAGACGACAACGCAAGTAAGTGCCAAAAAAAAGGGTTCAAGTCCGATAGGACATAGGTGTCAACAGGCTGTGCATAAAGGCAATGCATAGGGTGCATAGAAGCATTTTTTTTTTGTCACCACATAGAGCAAAAATACCACACTCAAAATTTAGGAAACCCATAAAAAAGAGGACTGCGTAGACTAATATTTGCTGCAACACAAAACTGCCGTGTGTATATATACATTCCATTCCATTATCCGAACCGCTTATACTGCTCTCAGGGTCACGGGGATGCTGGAGCCTATCCCAGCAGTCATTGGGCGGCAGGCGGGGAGACACCCTGGACAGGCCGCCAGGCCATCACAGGGCAGGCACATATAATCATATAATATATAACATATAGTAGTATTTAATCACATAGTAGTTCATGCTACAAGTCTCTCAAATCAGCCTCTCCATGACAAACACACAAACAGGTTCAATAAATGCAGAAATGCAGTCCCTCACCATTCAACAGGTTGTTTTGACAGAGAAGGGGAGTTTATTTGCTACTCCAAAATCTGCATCTATTACAAATATGAAAAGCTAGCTCACGTTGTTGGACCAAAATGGCAAGTTTTGTTATCGGCCGAAGCCAAAATCAGTCACAAGTGTCTAATAACATGGATTAGGGATCCTGAGTCATGTTGGCGTGAAGACAAGACTGTTCATATCTACCACAAGCTGCATTTCTCTGGCCTGCCGCTGGTGTGTGGGGGCAGCACAAAGTAAGCGGGGGACAAAGGTCCGCCTCAACGCGTGGGCACGTCAAAGCCCAGGCACCTAAAATGACTCAGGGTCACTCATCTCTTGATTAAGACCGATTATTACCCGGTTGGCTGATTCACTCATGCTGCTGTGCTCGAGGAAGAGAACCGTCACAGGGATGGTGGCATTTACCAGAATGAAGAGAATGACAAGAAGAAGGACTCTCTTTAAGCAAGAGTCAAAAGGTGGGGCAGCTTAATAAACGTGAAACACCATCAAGAGAGGGAGGCAAACGAGAACAGGAAAGAGGAAAGAGCAGTTTTTTTTTGCTGGTGATTAACATTAACAATCTTGTCATCAAATAAGGAAACGTCATCAGGTCATGAAAAAGCACCAATTAACGAAAGCGATTAAACAAGTGACAGAAAGAGGACACGTTTGATGGAGAAAGTACACAGAAAGTCGTATTATTGTCATATTACATTAGCAAAATTTTCCAACAATATTTCACAGTCACGAAGACATTAAGTTCATCCGGAAGTTAGTTAAAAAAAAGCGAGATCGCTATTAACGTCACTCCGATACCACCTGCTCCAAAAACAAAACAACAGTGTATAGACTTTTCGTCATATTTATCATTCATTTACACGCACTTCCCCTTTCTACCAACAAACTAACTGTTGCTCAACCCAATCTTACACTTTTTTTTTTTTTTTACTGTGATGCAGCAATACGTGAAACTGAGTTTCGTCTTCCGCTGCGGCGCATCCATTCTCTCACGGAACCCAGTGGAAAATTACCGCGCATACGCACCGATGAAAGAGACGCGACGGGAAAACAAAGATAACCACTTGAGCAAGACAGGAGACCACAGGGGCCAAATTGACTCTTGGGATAAATTAGGCAAAGCAACCCCCCCCCCCCACACACACACACACACACACCCGATGCTATTTCTAGTACAGGCATTTACTGTCACTTAGTGTGTCCCTGGCAACTTAGTTTACCTTCACAAAACACAGGCATCTATCTCTAAATTAAGCCGCTAAGAACACACACACACACACACACACACACACACACACACACACACACACACACACACACACACACACACACACACACACACACACACACCAAAAGTGACATATCCGATAACTAAACAGAGCATGATTTTAGCTTCAAGGTGAGATTGATGAGTAATATGATACATACCTAGAATTAGAAATATCAGTTTTTTGAGCGCAGATGGATGACAGGCAATTCTTTACGGGGCAGACAACTGGTCAAATGACAGTCGGTCCGGGTCAGACAGATGAGCGCAGCGCTCAGTGCGCGGCACACAGTGGAGAGAAAGTTGAGTGATTGAGAGGAGGATGGAGAGCTGGACAGTCACAAGAGACGGTCTGCGAATTGGTTCAACTTGGAAAGTCAGAGAACAAAAGTATCACAGAACCGCTTTTCGAGTCAAAAGAAAATGCCCTGGTTTCAAAGAAGAGGAAGAGTTGAATTCAAACGTTCTAAGAACTCGTGGAAGCTCTCCGCATAGGAAGACAGAATACTCTAGAATGCGATATCGGCCCGCCGCTTCTCTTAATATAGGAATGAAGAGGTGGGCGTGGTTTCGAATAACCCAAAGGGGCGGGAAGCTGCCAAATCTACCACCTGATTGGTAACCTTGTTCGCGCACCAGCCAATTAGCTTCCTCCAAAATACAGGACACACCCAGGACGCGAGTTTGCCAACGTGAACTTCAAGATCAATTGAAATGTGTGCGCGCGCGCGCGGGGGGCGGTATGTCTCTGCATGTCTGGATCTCTCTTTCTGTCTCTCCCTCTCTCTCTCTCTCACACACACACACACACACACACAACTATGTCATCTCTTATTTATTGAGTTCCCTTTTATGTACCTCTACTTTCTAACCCTATCCCGCTTTATAACTCTTACGTTGTTCATTCGTTTCATCATTTTTGTTGCCTTCCCCTTATATCCATTGTGACCACATATGGATTTAACTATGCTGTATCAAAGCTCGCCCTCATTCCCCCCCCCCCAAATCAATTCAACAAAATAGGACAGGTATCAAGACTTGTGCCTGTCTCACCTACCCACTGTGTTTCATGGTAGCTGGCTGCCAGCAAGTGCCAGACACTGCCCAGATCCCATGGAGCCCACCGCACAACTGAGAAAAACAAAATTTTCCTCCCCGCCTCCTTCGTTTTTTTTCTTCCTCAATTTTATTGGTGTGAGTCTGTATGTCTGTGCATTTCTGTGTGTGTGTGCGTGTGTGTGCGTGCATGAGCCCTCCTTGCCCACGGCTGCAACAAAGACTACCTTGTTCGCTCCAAACAGTTTAGTGTATCGAGTATTTTAAAAAATCACCTGGGAAAAGCAAGACAGGAGGTACGAGGGGAAAACAGAACCATGGCAGTGAGGGTCCAGAAAAAGTGAACTGGTCTTTCAAACTTGCAGCAAAACAGATAGACAATGGACTGTGTGTGCTGTGTTTATAGAGGACCTCCCTTCTCCTTTGTCCTTTTAAGGAGAATGAATGCGGCTGATTCGATCCAAAAAGTCTGAGTGAAATGGTAACATGGAGAAGTCATACCCCCCCACCAAATGTTTTTCAAAGGTGCAAGGTGATGTGAAACGTGAAATATTCAGCAATAAGGATCTCAAGGCAAAATAGCTCCACGGAGTTTCATGCTTGTGAAGACAGAGGAAAAACATGTTGCCACACTTAAAGTCACATGCAGAGGAGTCATCAGTGTCATTATGTCTCCTTCCAAACACACAACAGCAAGCAGCTGTAATATATGGTTTCCAAATCTCACCATCAGCAATGTACACACACATTCCCTATGCATCACTAACATATTTAAGTTATATTATGAATAAAAAAAGCATGTCTAATTCATAATTCACATCATGCATTTTTGACAGGATATACAAAGTAGTTATCAATACTATTAAAAGAGTGGGAAAGTTTAAAAGGGGGAAATATAATTGTCACATTAATCAGTTTAGAAAAAAATGACCGCCAGTAAATGTTATAGATAAAGACCTAACAAACCAAATCTGTTTTGATTCAGTTTTACCAACTTGGCGGTACATATGGATCTTAAGAAAGCAGAACTGTTTTCACGTGTGAGGTAGAAATTAATGTGAAAATAAAAGAGCAGTCATGTCTTGAGAAGTTTCTCTTTCACAGAGCAAACCTGAGCTCCAGGGAACGTTATCAGCCGTGTTTAATCTCACCTCCCCTACAGTGCTAACACTCATCCTCACACACTTACCCCCCCCTCCGCAAAATAAATAAATAAAGATGGAAGCATACAAACTATTTTCCATCTTGAATCAACAAAGCATGCTGCTTTTCAGCGCTGTCCCTTTAAGTCCCCTTCCTGTGCGGAGAGAAGCTCAGAGAACTCGGGGGCTCTGCGTGTGTGCCTGCCTGCTTCATGATACGTCATGGGGTGAGAAGTGGGAGTACCCTGATCCCAGCCCATCTGAGCTGTCTTTTTGACCATCCGACATCTACTGTTTCTGTTTTCCATATGGTTTTCTCTCTCTCTCTCTCTCTCTCTCTCTCTCTCTCTCTCTCTCTCTCTCTCTCTCTCTCTCTCTCTCTCTCTCTCTCTCTCTCTCTCTTTCTCCTGTCTCACTCTCTGTCTGTGTCTCTCTCACTTTCTCTCCCGCCTCTCCCCCCTCTCTGTTATCTCCCACTCCAATTTTGTTTGCTTGCTTTCTGCCAGTCAGTCCCCCTTTGATCTCTCCTTTTACAATCAAAACGCTCACAAAATCTGTTGGCCTTGCCTCCTCTCTCCCAGCCCACCTTTGCCTACCTCTGCCTCCATCTCTCCTTTCCATTTTCCCTTCTTCATCCACTTTCAGGAGACCAGCTATGGGTGAAATATTATTTGTAAGTAGCTTTCTGCTCTGTTTCTTTGTTGTAGTTCCATTTGTGTTTGCTTTACATGCCACTTACATGCCTTAGGTGGGTGTGGTTTGCTGCATGACAAATTAGTTTATTTCGGACATGTGAAAAAATATATACGTATATATATATATATATATATAGTTTTTTTCCGAAACCGTCAATAAGTGCTCAACTAATGAGGAGCGGAATATCAACACAGATACAGGAAAACAAAAAAGTTTTAGTACATTGCAGTACAGGCCTGTTTCATGCGTCGCGCACTCATCAGCTGCTAACGTGGTAAGCAGTTGATGGGTACTGCAATGTACTAAAACTTTTTTCCTGTATCTGTGTTGACATATTATGTATATATATATATATATATATATATATATATATATATATATATATATATATATATATATATATATATATGAAAACAAAACAATAGATAAAATGAACAGAACACTAAACATGTACAACAAATCCAACTAAATCTCAATAAACCACAAAATAAATATTACACCATACAGTATGCATGACAGTGTCTATAAATGTCACAAGAGGATTTAAGAAGTCGAGTTAGAATGTGTCTTTGTTTCACAATTTGTGAGACTTTTCTGCATCTCAATTTTCCCGATGGGATCAATTCTGTCTGGGCCCCCATGCAGGTCATTGGCAAACACAGTGAATAAGCCATCATATTTATATTTGACTTTAACCAGTTTAAACAACTGAAATGGTTTCATTTTACATGATATCAATTAAACAAACAACAAAAAAATCAAACAACCAAACAAAGAATCATTTGATTTATCCCCTACCCCACCTCATCCCCCATTGCTGTCTTGCCTCTGCCTCCATCTCTGCTCCCCCACTGTGGTGCACATGTGTCAGTAATTGAGAGCAGTTGAACAGCATGTCCCAGTGCCTAATGAGATCACGTTGGAGAGGAGCAGCACCAAACCTGGCCTTAATCGGCACCAGGGGGTCTAGCTATGCCGTTCAGAGCCACAGGGGCCCAGCAGTGGTGGAGGCCAGCACTGCTCTGACTACTTGAGGTTGATAGAATGTTACTTTGAGGATCGGTGATACACAACTATGTGATTTTGGAGAGCCATGTGCATGCAAAGTTCTTTTCAAACCAACACTACATTGGCTGATTTCATTGATTAATCCTCCTCCGATTGGCTGAAGCTGTGCTAACAAGTTAAATCAGCCAGTGTCGTTTTGGATATACTGGTGTTATAGTAATAGATCCTGCCCTATAGCCAATAGTTTTCAAACCCAGTTCTTGCAAAATCAAGGTGTTTATTCAAAATCGCTTTAAACAAAAACCTGAGCTCATACGATATAGTCTGAATGACAGCATCAGCTAGAGTAGCCATGTTTGAAAATAAATAGTTACATTCAGGGGTATTTCTAAGCCTCCTTAAAATTTACAGAGATGTAGGCCTGCAATATGTTCCAGCTGTTGCTGTAATATCATCAGCACTGCAGCCAATACATTTGACAGATATATTTGTCTTAAAGCTCAAATTCATTGGAGCCTTGGCTGATATCTGCTTGAATGCAAAATCACTTAAATCTATATTTTGGGAGTCCAGTTATTAATTTATCCATGCTCTTTAGGAGGAATCACACCAGGGGACTCTATTTCATCCCCCGGAATGGCATTCTTCCTTGACTGAGTGTTCTATGGCCAGAGGTAGTCAAGGCCAAGGAGAAGGGTGTTAACCATCAGACTGCTGTGCCAGATGTTCCACCACTTGCCACTGCTAACTGCATTATGGCTCTTGATGGTTTGGATAATGACTGCTTAAGACCAAGCCAAGGGTAAAAACTAAAACTGAGGTCTGACAATATTTACATGTTGTACCAGATACAGTTGAAAGGCAGTCATATACAGTGCATCCAGAAAGTATTCACACCCCTTCACTTTCCCCACATTTTGTTATCTTACAGCCTTATTCCAAAATGGATTAAATTCCTTCTTGTTTCTCATCAATCTACACACAATATCCCATAATGACAAAGCGAAAAAGGTTTTGTAGAAATGTTTGCAAATTTATTAAAAATAAAAAACTGAAATATTGCATGTACATAAGTATTCACACCCTTTACTCAGTACTTGGTTGAGGCACCCTTGGCAGCGATTACAGCCTCAAACCTTCTTGGGTATGAAGCTACAAGCTTGGCACATCTATATTTGGGGTATTTCTCCCATTCTTCTCTGCAGATCCTCTCGAGCTCTGTAAGGTTAGATGGGGAGCGTTGCTGCACAGCTATTTTCAGGTCTTTCCAGAGATGTTCAATGGGGTTCAAGTCTGGGCTCTGGCTGGGCCACTCAAGGATATTCACAGACTTGTCCCGAAGCCACTCCTTCATTGTCTTGGCTGTGTACTTAGGGTCGTTGTCGTGTTGAAAGGTAAACCTTCTCCCCAGCCTGAGGTCCTGAGTGCTCTGGAGCAGGTTTTCACCAAGGATCTCTCTGTACTTTGCTCCATTCATCTTTCCCTCGATCCTGACTAGTCTCCTAGTTCCTGCATCTCAAGAACATCCCTACAGCATGACGCTGCCACCACCATGCTTCACTGTAGGGATGGTATTAGCAAGGTGATGGAAGGTGCCTGGTTTCCTCCAGACGTGATGTTTGGCATTCAGGCCAACGAGTTCAATCTTGGTTTCATCAGACCAGAGAATCTTGTTTCTCATGGTCTGAGAGTCCTTTAGGTGCTTTCTGGCAAACTCCAAGCGGGCTGTCATGTGCCTTTTACTGAGCAGAGGCTTCCGTCTGGCCACTCTACCATAAAGGCCTGATTGGTGGAGTGCTGCAGAGATGGTGTCCTTCTGGAAGGTTCTCCCATCTCCACAGAGGAACGCTGGAGCTCTGTCAGAGTGACCATCGGGTTCTTGGTCACCTCCCTGACCAAGGCCCTTCTCCCCCGATTGCTCAGTTTGGCTGGGCGGCCAGCTCTAGGAAGAGTCCTGGTGGATCCAAACTTCTTCCATTTACGAATTATGGAGACCACTGTGCTCTTCGGGACCTTCAAAGCTGTAGACATTTTTGTACCCTTCCCCAGATCTGTGCATCGATACAATCCTGTCTCGGGGGTCCACAGACAATTCCTTTGACTTCACGGCTTGGTTTCTGCTCTGACATGCATTGTCAACAGTGGAACCTTATATAGACAGGTGTGTGCCTTTCCAAATCATGTCCAATTAATTTAATTTATTACAGGTGGACTCCAATCAAGATGTAGAAACATCTCAAGGATGATCAGTGGAAACAGGATGAACCTGAGCTCAATTTTGAGTGTCATAGCAAAGGGTGTGAATACTTATGTACATGCAATATTTCAGTTTTTTATTTTTAATAAATTTGCAAAAATTTCTACAAAACCTTTTTCCCTGTGTCATTATGGGGTATTGTGTGTAGATTGATGAGGAAAAAAAGGAATTTAATCAATTTTGGAATAAGGCTGTAACATAAGAAAATGTGGGGAAAGTGAAGGGGTGTGAATACTTTCCGAATCGACTGTATATAAAGTGTGTTGAAAGGCCATTAGAAATGACATCAGTATGGATATCAACATCTAAAACCAAGATGGCGGCGCGCTGGACGCAGCGGCTACTGCGGCTCCCTGTTCAGTGCTATGTTTTCGTTGTTATTCACACGATAGTTTTAAGTTTATTTACAAGTGTAGGTCATGCTCTCTTCTACAGCCATCAGGAACTTTTAAACCTCAGAACGGATTACTCACTTCCCTCCACCATCACAGACAATTTCCCCATCGATATTATCCGCTCACCGGCCTCGCAGTGGAAATAATGCCCCCGTCGGCAATGTAAACAAAAGAGGGGGAAACGAGGCAGGCTACATGCTAAACTAAGTAGCGCTCCCTTCAAAGTTTCCCTTCCCAGCATCTTCATGGCTAACGTCCGATCGTTAGCTAACAAAATGGACGAGATAAGACTCAGGCTGTACTCTCAGAAAAGGCTGGAGAACTGCTGTCTGCTGATGTTTACAGAGACTTGGCTCAACAGCAACGTAGCCGACTTGGCAGTTGAGCTAGCGGGCTGCACAGCCTTCCGTGCCGACAGGACAGCGGACTCCGGCAAGGTCCGGGGAGGAGGTTTGAGTATGTATGTCAATAACTCTTGGTGCAACAATATAAAGATCGTTGAAAGGCATTGCTCTGCTGATCTCGAGCTCCTTATGATTCAGTTCAGGCCTTTTTACTTGCCCAGGGAGCTAACGGCCATTACCATCGCCGCTGTATACATCCCCCAACATGCTAATGCTAAGGATGGCATACCGGGTTGGGTCTACCGGGAATGTTCCGACCAGCTGGCTGAGGTCTTCACACCTGTATTTAACCTCTCACTGTCCCAATCTAAAGTCCCGGCATGCTTTAAGACCACCTCTATCATTCCTGTCCCCAAGAAACCAACATCCACATGTCTGAATGACTACCGACCCAGAGCACTCACCCTCATTGCCATGAAGTGCTTTGAGAGACTGGTTCTGGCTCACATCAAAAACATTATCCCCCCACATTCGACCCACATCAGTTCGCCTACCATCCCAAAAGGTCTACTGAGGATGCCATTGCCACTGCCCTGCACGTTGCTCTGACCCATCTTGAACTTAACAACACATACATCCGGATGCTGTTTATAGATTACAGCTCTGCCTTCAACACAATCATCCCCGCCAAACTAACCACCAAACTCCTCTCCCTTGGCCTCAACCCCTCTCTCTGTAACTGGATCCTGGACTTCTTGACCAACAGACCTCAGTCTGTTAGGTTAGGTGACCACACCTCCTCAACCCTGACCCTCAGCACAGGTGCCCCTCAAGGCAGTGTTCTGAGCCCTCTCCTTTTCTCCCTCTTTACCCACGACTGCCTGTCAACTCACCTTTCAAATGTTATAGTTAAGTTTGCAGATGACACCATAGTCATCTGCAAACTAACAATGACTAGACGGCCTATAGAGATGAGATTGAGCACCTCACATCATGGTGTTCTACTAACAATCTTGTCCTTAATGTGCAGAAGACAAAGGAGCTGATTGTGGACTTCAGGAGGTCTAGAAGCTGCAGCCACTCCCCCATACACATTAATGGGGTGGAAGTGGAGCGTGTTTCCAGCTTTAAATTCTTTGGAGTCCACATCAGCGAGGACCTTTCGTGGACATTAAACACCCAGGCCCTTGTGAAAAAGGCCCAACAACGCCTGCATTTCCTGAGGAGTGCCCTTCTACCCCCCAAAATTCTCACCAACTTCTACCACTGCACCATAGAGAGCATCCTGACCATCTGCATCTCTGTGTGGTACGGCAGCTGCACCTCAGTAGACCAGAAAGCTCTGCAGTGGATCGTCAAGGAGGCCCAGCATATCACCGGTACCCAGCTCCCAGCCATAAAAGACATTTATCACAAACGCTGCCTTCGAATGGGTCTGAGCATCAGCAGAGATCCCACCCACCCCAACCATGGACTGTTCTCCCCCCTGCGCTCTGGGAGGTGCTACAGGAGCCTCAGAGCCCGCACTACCAGGCTCAAAAACAGCTTCTTTCCACAAGCTGTTGCCCACCTGAACCTGGCTACCCACTGAATGTCTGTAGATATTTTTAAATATTTTGTACTCCAGCTCTTTTTTAACGTATTTTTAGCTTTTGGTCTTCATGTGTGTATATCTTATATTGTGTTTGCTGTGTTTGTCTGTGTCTGTCTTGCACTGTTTGGTGAAGCCACAGCCCTAATTTCATTCTTAACACGTGCCTGCACATTGTTTTTAATGACAATAAATTGAATTGAAATTGAAATTGAATCACTGAAAATTCCAAGCGATCTGACAAGAAGCTGGCACTGGGTTCAGAGGATCAATAGATAACCACACAAAGGACATGATCTGTGCCACACATTTTGAATGCAAGCACTTCAAAGCTTGAGAAGTCGTTAAGCCCACAGGGCCTTGGCAAGCTAAAGCTGTCATGATATAAAGGACACAGTTCAGACAGCTGGCTGTGTTTATTTAGATTTTAAGACGTCTCCATCAGCAGCATAAAATCAAGGTGTGATTAGTCAGGCAGTACAAATTGTGGGTCTTAATAGGTAGGGTCTGGATTGAAAATTTGTCAATAATCACAATAAACAAGGATGCGAATGGGCCAAATTCCTCAGCAGTAACACTTGGAAGGCATGAAACATTACTGTCTGTAGAGGGTTGAGATAGCGGATGATAGAGATATCAGACATGAAGGCAGGCACAGATATTATCTTACAGCAGCCTCACACACACTACCTACTGGGATAGACACTACCATTTTCCTGTAGGGAACGTCTTGCCTAAAATATGTCAAAATATGTTATCATGGGAATACAAATAGAGCCAGAATAATTCTGAGGCAAAATGAAATTAAAATGAAAGAGAAAAGAATCCAGACATTTCTTCATGCCTAGGTTAAGAGGTAGGTGGGGACAATATTTTTATCATTGCCCAAGAGAGATTGAAAGGGGTTAAGGATGCCCATTTTTAAAACCTCTGAATGAAGCTTCCTCATAACATTGGTGCCAATATGGAAAATGATGGTGTTTAGATTACAGTGTGTGTCCCGTATGACACGGAGTCTTGGCTGTAGTCTTACGTGGGTTGAATAGCGAGGACAGGAAGAAATCTGTTATCATAGCGCTACTGATGACCAGAATAGTGATAATATGATCAGTATAGTGACAGAGGATGTAGAAGGAGTAGCAAGGACAGGGAAACAAGGGGCATGGAGGGAAGTCTCATCGGGCAGTGAGTTAGAAGAAGCCGAGAAAGATGGAGTGAACCATTTCTCAGGATCACATGCTGGAGGGACGCAAGGTGGGGGGCCGGTTTTGTTGCTCCTGTGACGCTAGGCTGTTGCTGAGGACTGTTGCCAACCACTGTTAACTTCCCTAATTATACTGATGTCTCTGATAGTTGTGGCATTGTTTTTAATACTGACATGCTCTGCATGCTCCTACATGCTCAGTGAACATCTGAATTCTGCTCTGTTTGCAGACTAGTATATGTTTGACTGGATTCTGCCTTACCAATTATTTGGTAAGTGGTTTTAATAAACTCTGCGCTTCCTACTTTAAATATTCTGGCCCCTTTAAAATCCAGATCCAACTCTTATGCCATCCCATCTTCAAGCAAAAAAAAAAAAAAATCTGTTGCTGTAAAGTGAATGTAGGAGAGTGAAACACAGGTATGAAAGCACTAGGCATCAGATCCACTGCTTGCATTGAAAGAATTACTAACTGCTTATATTAATACTAAGCTTGACTAACAGTGACTACTTTTCAGATTTCATCTCTACCAATAAACACAGTTCCTGATTTCCATTTCCACATATCGATTGCAATGTGAACCCAATGTGTTTCTGTCTTCACGAATGGATACCATGAAAAGTTTTTGAAAATTTTTATTGATAAAGTTGTAGCCCTGGTTAAAAAAAGGGGCATGCATATAAAGTACTGTATTTTTGTTGATCCTTTTAATTAAATAAAGTTTTCCACATGTATTCAAGTTAGTTAAAAATAAACATACATGTGTAGTGTAAAACCTATATGAGGAAGAGGAAGGAGAGTGTGGCGAGAGTTAGGTTGGTGAGATGAAGGAAACGCGGGTAGTCATCATATAATTCTTTTGTTTTTTAAACATAAGTATTCCATGTTATGGTCTTGTTAATTCTAATAAATTCCTTTCATTAGACAACTGAAGCATCAGAAATAGCCTCACAGGTTTAGAGTCATTGGTTGACCAAGTGTAGCTTTCACTATTGATAGTGCTAGTGAAGTCAGGCAGGGCTGTTTGTTAAGATAGTTAGCAGCTAGTTACCCGTAGTATGGATCATCTACTGTCAAAGCTTATTTGGTGCATAACTGTGCGGGATGCCAGACTCCAGACCAAGGTCAGATAGATGTCATGGTCTATATAATTGGGAATTTAGATAATAAAAATTCTATTGTGAAATTCTGTATAACCAATTATCTATTTGGAACTTATTACTTAGATACTTCATTTTTAAAAAAGAATTAAAATTCTGTTATATTTTGCTATATTTGTATTTTACCACATTGGAGATTGTTTTGCATTTAAAATTGAACAATCCACGGAGAAGTTCATTCCTAATACACCGCGATGCGGCACAGCAAAAGACCGAGCGAGGTTAAATAAATAAGAGAACATAACTTTCTATTGCATTATCACTGATTGTCTGTGACAACAAACATAATGTGCGATGTCGTTTCGCTTCACCTCTATTTAAACGTTGGTGTAGACTGGCTTCTCATGTACTACCATTAGCCTACCGAACTGTGTGGGCTACCACACACAAAACAGTGCAGCCAGTTTCCTTTTCAGTGCAAACATATTTCGCTCCTATTGAAAACACAACACAAATATCAATAACAAGATTTCTCTCAATTGGGGAAGCAAATTATGTATACATTATGCTGAATTCTGTAGTTTCCAAGGTCTAAAGTACGGGTATATTGGTAACCAATCTCGTGAAAAAGTGCTAGCTACTAAAATTATCACCAAATCTATATGTGTTGATAGGCAAAGGTAGATAAAGCAATGTGTGTTTTACTGCCACCACAGGTCAGATTCTTATCTGACATAACCACTTTCAGCAATGCTAGTTGTATGTTGTCATATGTAAATTTAAACAGCATGGTGGCCCAGTGGTTAACCCAGCCACTGAGGATGCACAAGCCAGTGCATCCTTAGTGCCGGTCCCAAGCCCGGACAAATGGGGAGGGTTGCGTCAGGAAGGGCATCCGGCGTAAAATCTTTGCCAAATCAAATATGCGGATCATAAATAAGACTTACATACCGGATCGGTCGAGGCCCGGGTTACCAACGACCGCCACCGGTACTGTTAACCAGCAGGGTGTCGGTGGAAACTATGCTACTGTTGGGCGAAGGAGAAGGAGAGGGGGAAAGCATGTCCAGAGGCAGCTAGAGAGGAGGAAGGGTAGGCGTGTGGAGGTGAGAGTTGGAACTTTGAATGTTGGCACTATGACTGGTAAAGGGAGAGAGCTGGCTGACATGATGGAAAGAAGAAAGGTAGGCATACTGTGTGTGAAAGAGACCAGGTGGAAGGGGAGTAAGGCCAGGAGTATCGGCGGTGGGTTCAAACTCTTCTACCATGGTGTGAATGGGAGGAGTAATGGGGTAGGGGTAATTCTGAAGGAAGAGTATGTCAAGAGCGTGCTGGAGGTGAAGAGAGTGTCAGACAGAGTGATGAGTATGAAGCTGGAAATTGAAGGTTTATTGCTAAATGTTATCAGCGCATATGCCCCGCAAGTTGGGTGTGAGATGGATGAAAAAGAAGAATTCTGGAGTGAGTTGGACGACATGGTGGAGAGGGTACCCAAGGAGGAGAGAGTGGTGATTGGAGCAGACTTCAATGGACATGTTGGTGAAGGGAACAGACGTGATGAGGAGGTGATGGGAAGGTATGGAGTCAAGAAGAGAAATGTGGAAGGACAGATGGTGGTCGATTTTGTGAAAAGGATGGAAATGGCTGTGGTGAATACATATTTCAAGAAGAGGGAGGAACACAGGGTGAGGTACAAGAGTGGAGGAAAGTGCACACAGGTGGACTATATCTTATGTAGAAGGCGCCATCTAAAAGGGATTGGAGACTGCAAGGTGGTGACAGGGGAGAACGTAGCTAGGCAGCATCGGATGGTGGTCTGTAGGATGACTTTGGAGACCAAGAAGAGGAAGCGAGTGAAGACACAGCCGAAGATCAAATGGTGGAAGTTGAAGAAGGAAGACTGTTGTGTGGAGTTCAGGCAGGAGTTAAGACAGGCACTGGGTGGTAGTGAAGAGTTGCCAAATGGCTGGACAACCACTGCAGAAATAGTGAGGGAGACAGCTAGGAAGGTACTTGGTGTGTCATCAGGACAGAGGAAGGAAGACAAGGAGACTTGGTGGTGGAATGAGGAAGTACAGCAAATTATACAGAGGAAAATGTTGGCAAAGAAGAAGTGGGATAGTAAGAGAGAAGAAGAAAGTCGACAGGAGTACAAGAGATGCAGCGTAAAGCAAAGAGAGAGGTGGCAAAGGCAAAGGAAAAGGCGTATGGTGAGTTGTATGACAGGTTAGACACTAAGGAAGGAGAAAAGGACTTGTACCGATTGGCTAGACAGAGGGACCAAGCTGCAAAGGATGTGCAGCAAGTTAGGGCGATCAAGGATAGAGATGGAAATGTGCTGACAAGCAAGGAGAGTGTGCTAAGAAGGTGGAAGGAATACTTTGAGGGGCTGATGAATGAAGAAAATGAGAGAGAGGAGGTTGGATGATGTAGGGATAGTGAATCAGGAAGTTCAGTGGATTAACAAGGAGGAAGTGAGGGCAGCTATGAAGAGGATGAAGAGTGGAAAGGCAGTTGGTCCTGATGACATACCTGTGGAGGCATGGAGATGTTTAGGAGAGATGGCAGTGGAGTTTTTAACTAGATTGTTTAACACAATCCTGGAAAGTGAGAGGATGCCTGAGGAGTGGAGAAGGAGCATACTGGTACCGATTTTCAAGAACAAGGGCGATGTGCAGAACTGTAACAACTACAGAGGTATAAAGTTGATCAGCCACAGCATGAAGATTTGGGAAAGAGTAATAGAAGCTAAGTTAAGAGGAGAGGTGATGATCAGCGAGCAGCAGTATGGTTTCATGCCACGAAAGAGCACCACAGATGCGATGTTTGCTTTGAGAATGTTGATTGAGAAGTATAGAGAAGGCCAGAAAGAGTTGCATTGTGTCTTTGTAGATTTAGAGAAAGCTTATGACAGAGTGCCGAGAGAGGAGGTGTGATATTGTATGAGGAAGTCAGGAGTTGCAGAGAAGTATGTAGGAGTGGTGCAGGATACGTATGAGGGAAGTGTGACAATGGTTAGGTGTGCGGTTGGAATGACAGATGGGTTCAAGGTGAAGGTCAGATTACATCAAGGATCGGCTCTGAGCCCTTTCTTGTTTGCAATGGTGATGGACAGGTTGACGGACAAGATCAGGCAGGAGTCTCCATGGACGATGATGTTCGCGGATGACATTGTGATCTGTAGCGAGAGTAGGGTGCAGGTTGAGGAGAGCCTGGAGAGATGGAGGTATGCACTGGAGAGAAGAGGAATGAAAGTCAGTAGGAGCAAGACGGAATAGCTATGCGTGAATGAGAGAGAGGACAGTGGAATGGTCAGGATGCAAGGAGTGGAGGTGACAAAGGCATTTGAGTTTAAATACTTGGGGTCAACTGTCCAAAGTAACGGGGAGTGCAGTAGAGAGGTGAAAAAGAGAGTGCAGGCAAGGTGGAGTGGGTGGAGAAGAGTGTCAGGAGTGATTTGCGACAGAAGGGTACCAGCAATAGTTAAAGGGAAAGTTTACAAGATGATTGTGAGACCAGCTATGTTGTATGGTTTGGAGACAGTGGCACTGACGAAAAGACAGGAGGCGGAGCTGGAGGTGGCAGTGTAGAAGATGCTAAGATTTTCACTGGGAGTAACGAAGAAGGACAGGATTAGGAATGATTATATTAGAGGGACCGCTCAGGTTGGACGGTTTGGAGACAAAGCAAGAGAGGCAAGATTGAGATGGCTTGGACATGTGTGGAGGAGAGATGCTGAGTATATTGGGAGAAGGATGCTGAATATGGAGCTGCCAGGGAAGAGGAGAAGAGGAAGGCCAAAGAGGAGGTTTATGGATGTGGTGAGGGAAGACATGCAGGTGGCTGGTGTGACAGAGGAAGACGCAGAAGACAGGAAGAAATGGAAACGGATGATCCGCTGTGGCGACCCCTAACGGGAGCAGCCGAAAGTAGTAGTAGTAGTAGTAGATGGTGGCCCAGTGGTTAGCACTGTTCCCTCACAGCCAGAAGGTCCTGGGTTCAAACCCCAGGCCATCCCAGGTCCTTTCTGTGTGGAGTTTGCATGTTCTCCCCTGTGTCTGCGGTGGGTTTCCTCCGGGTGCTGCAGTTTTCTCCCACCATCAAAAAGACATGCATGGTAGGGTTAATACTCCTGCCGCGCCCCTGAGCAAGGCAATGGAAAGAAGAACTGGAGTTGGTCCCTGGGCACTTGCAGCTGCCCACTGCTCCTATACAATAAGATGGGTTAAATGCAGCGAACACATTCATTGTAACCAAACAACTGTACAATAACAAAAATAAAGTGACTTTCATTCATCTGCATTGTTTAACCAGGAGCACACTGGATGATTTAAAGACTGATAGCCCTGATTTAGTCACAATGACTGATTTTGAAGATGGTCTGAGTCTGTACTGGTCTGCACAAAATAGGTCAGTTCACCATAGAAAGTCAGTACAGGTTGTCTGGTAGTTTACTGGGATTTAGGAACCAAATTGCTGGCCTCCCGATTGAGCCTTCGACCGGTCGGAGTCGTCATTATAACACCAAATGTTTGATTTTTTTTTCAACAGTAATCTGAATGAGTCAATGAGTGTGTGTGTTTCTGTGACTGCAGTCGTAATGGAGTGTTTTGTCAACAGCTGTAATCGATCAGTCATTAAATGTGCGATGCTGAGTCTTTTCCCAGTCAGTTAGCACTGTGAGTCTTTGTGTTCCCAGCTTTAGCAGGTCCAAAAATAATGAGCCTTGAAAAGAAAGAAAGAAAGAACATAACCAGTTACAATAGTTTTAAAGCGCAATGTCATTGCTAATTAGCTCATTCGCAGCATGTCTGGACTTAACACTTTCACCCAACTACCATGAATTTATCTGAAATTTTTATCTTACATTTTCACTGTGGTGGCATGTTGGCACAGTGGTTAGCGCAGTTGCCTCACAGCAAGAAGGTCCTGGGTTTGCGACATGTAGGTGAGGTGAATCGGCTGTACTAAATTGTCCTTAGGTGTGTGTGTGTGTGTGTGCGTGCGTTGGCCCTGTGATGACCTGGCGACCTGTCCAGGGTGTCTCCCTGCCTGCCGCCCAGTGACTGCTAGGATAGGCTCCAGCATCCATATGTTTACAATACTTACTTACTTTAAAATACACAAACCCATAGCCCCATCTTCCTAGTTTCTTCCTATATATGGCAACAATAGACATAACATGTAAGTTCGGTGCTCCAGATCCATGATATTTCAGTCCAGCTCCAGTCTGCTTTGTCTTCACCTCTGCTATTTCAGTCAGTTTTTACCGGTTACCTTGCTAGATCATATGGACACAATATCTCATATGAAGCCATCCTCAAACCCGCTTCACATCATCCAAACAAACATTCTTTTAAAATCTTTAAATGCCACCATACCACCATTTACACTACATTATCAATAGCCCCCGTTATTCTGGTTGTGTCCCTGACTATTTCAAGATTGCTTATGCTTTGCCTCTTCTGACAAATAAAAAACAAGAAAACATGTCTAGACCCATTAATTCTTGGTAATTGCATATCTCTAACCAGCCTTTTACTTCTACATTTTTTGAAATAGTTTAAAAACAACTCATTGCAGTAGTGGGAAACAATAACCTATTTTGATAAACATCAGTCTGGCTTTTATTAGCAGTACAGTACTGATAAACACTTCTCAGGGTTATCTGTGACATTCTGATGAAAACTGAAGACGACATGTGCACTGTATAGATATTCCTCAGTTTCACTGCAGCTGCAGCATTTGATACCACTGAACATGATGTCCTTACTGATAGTTTGTGGCTTTATGTAGGAATCTATGTGTCTGGTTTAAACTAGCTCTCTACATATTTGTCTAAGAGATTTTTGTGTATCTATTGATTGCCACGCCTCCTGTCAGTCATTGATTAATTGTGGTGTTCCTCAAGGTTCTATTTTTGGACGAATTTAATTTTCTCTGCACTTTCTTAACCTCATCATCTGCCACGCTATTTGCACGCATAGTGTTTCTTACCATTGCTATACTACTGAGTTATATTTCTAAATATAGCCCAATGAACAAAGCTGGCTGCAATTTCTTAAAACTTCACTAGGCTAAATTCTGATAAGACAAAAATCTTGGCTATTGGCCTGCAGCAAATATCCAGTCCAATATAGTCCTCTGTTGGTAATGATTTAAAGGTGGTATCTTAAATCTGTGAGCTCTGTTTGACACTGATTTGAATTTTAAAATACATATTAAAAGGGAATCCAAAGGAGTTGAATCAAGTGCAACTGGACGTGGTATATATCCGTTTAGACGTTCCGCCTCTCATCCAAGAGGCTTCCTCAGTTCGTGCCTTTCTGACTAGACCAAGCTAGTCTGACTGGCTGGTGATGAGACTCAGAATGTATCCTGTAGGAGGCGTTGTCAGAGCTATTGATATGCGTGGCTCTTTGTGATCCGATGTTTACCAATGTTATGGCCGCGCCCGTCGTTATCGGAGCTATTGATATGCGTGGCTCTCCTGTGCTCCGATGTCCAGCCGGGCCCGTCGCCATCCGAGCTATTGATTTGCATTTGTTTAGCAGCGACGGTCGTTGGGGGTGTGAGTTTCGACTTCATTGTTCAGTGGTCATGAGAGTCGTTGGAGCCATCAGTGACCGACTGTTGTTCTTGGAGGCTAGGCTTCTTGAGTCTCCTGGGGAGAGATGAAAGGACGGCATTGTAAGTGGGAGATAGGTGGTGTCGCAGACCTCCTCCTCTGTTGAGGGATGGTTTTTCCAGTTTCGCATAGATGGCTTCTGTAACCAGGTTAAAATTAATGTTTTTATTTTATTTTGTTTGAGTATGAAATATCACCAAATCCTGTCTGTGTGCTGTTATTTGTGTTTACTACATTTTATTTTATGTCATTATTTACTTTTATGTGTTTTCCAACGACCGTCATATACGTGTACTGTCGCTTTAAGAGAGAGGTCTTGTGGGTACACGGAAGAGGGAACGCGGGAGAGGCCATTTTTTGTTTTGTGGGAGGAGTCTCAAGCAGCGATCGAGCCGAGCCACACGTGTTTCTTACCGTAGGACAGTTTTGCTGGTTGAGGAGAACGTAACCTTGAGTGTCCCTGTAAGAAGATACTGCAAGCTGTGGGATAAAATACTTGTTTATCCTTTCTTACATCGGAGTCCCGTGGACGGTTTCTCCTTCTAACGCACACGAGTGAAGTCCGGGCAGTGGTTGAACTTCGACCCCCACGTCCGTAAGAAACACCGCTCCAGCTGGAGGACTGGACGTTTGTCGAAGGGTTTGAAACCAAAATAAATGGCAAGGTGGGCCAAATAGAGTCCTGTGTGTCCCCCTCCTTCCTTGATGATGATGATGATGAGAGACTGAGGGCCCCCCACAACACCTGGGACCCCACCCAACTAGAACACAACGCAGAGCTAATGATGAGAGTGACGGGCGTGCAGCAGGCTGACCAGCATAGAACAGCATAGGACTGCCCCCGTTACACTTCCTTCACCGCTCTTTCAAACCATCTATCTTTTCTGTCCAAAATGTGTATGTTGCTGTCCTCGAAGGAGTGTGTCTTCTCCTTTAGGTGTAGATAGACTGCTGAGTCTGGTCCTGAGGAGTTTGGCCTTCTGTGTTGGGCCATCCGTTTGTGTAGTGGTTGTTTGGTTTCTCCTATGTATAGGTCAGTGCAATCCTCATTGCATTGTACGGCATACACCAGATTGCTTTTCCGGGTGTGTGGTACATGGTCTTTGGGATGAACCAGTCATTGTCGGAGTGTGTTGCTGGGTTTGAAGTATACCGGGATGCGGTGTTTGTTGAAAATTCTCCTGAGTTTCTCGGAGACCCCAGAAATATACGGGATGACTGTGCTATTCCTTCTGTTCCTTTTTTCCTCGTCGCTCACCTGGTTGGTCTTTTTGGAACGTGTTGCAGTTTTCACAAAGGTCCAACTGGGGTAACTGCAGGTTTTTAAAGCTCCCCTCAGGTGTTTGTGTGCTTCTCGTTGGGCCTGAGTGCTGCTGGGCACATTGTCAGCTCTATGTTGCAAAGTTCTGATGACGCTCAGTTTGTGTTCCAGCGGGTGGTGTGAGTCGAAAAGTAGATATTGGTCTGTGTGTGTAGGTTTCCTGTAAACCCCAATGTGGAGGCACTCCTAGAGGATAAATTCTGAGTCTCATCACCAGCCAGTCAGACTAGCTTGGTCTAGTCAGAAAGGCACGAACTGAGGAAGCCTCTTGGATGAGAGGTGAAACGTCTTCACGAATATATACCAAGTCCAGTTGCACTTGATTCAACTCCTTTGGATAACCATGACCTGGATGAATGAGAACATTCAGACATATTAAAAGGGAAGTTATATCAGTTATAAGAAGGGATGTCCCGATCAAATGTTTGGGCCCCGATCCGATTCCGATCATTTAATATTGCTATCTGCTGATACCGATCTGATACATTTTCCTAAAATAACCAATCCAATGTATATGCTTGACAATTGAATAGCTCTGCAATGCATTAAGAAAGAAAATGCCTGCATCCAAGCTGTTCCTTAATGTTTTTTTTATTTATTTTCAAAATAAACAGTATACATATGCCTCTTATCACAAGTCGACTTGTAGTGCAGCATTGGTTTTAATTTGTTCCTTAACAAAATAACCAAGTAACTAAACAAACTAAAATATATAGCTTATTCCACTTAGTGCAAATAGTCACAATTCCACTTCAAAATGGTAGCTTAACTTTGACATTCAGTCACAACAATCAATTCCTTAGTGCAGCATTGTACTAAAACTAAAACACTCAAAATGAGTAATATAATCGCAATTCCACTTCCAAGTGGAGTTTAACTTTGACAATCATAGATCACAATTCTGCTTAGTGCACATTACAGTAAACTAGTGTACAAGTAGTGTAGTGTAAAAATGAACAACATAAATCTCAATTCCACTTAAAAGTGGTGAAGCAGCTTAACATGAACATGGGGGGGAAGCAAAATCTGCTTCTACTTGGAGTAGCAGGCTAGCAGCATTACAGTAAACATTGAATATCAAAATAATAAAATTGCAAGGCACTTTTGTTATCAGGGAAGGCCAGTTCTTAAAGCGCTGCTGTTATTTGAGCGGCTACAGGAGTTTTTCCTCTCTTTCATTATCTATACTCTCCCTCTCACTTCAAAATGTGGTGAATGTTAAAAACCAGCTTCTCTGCCGTGTCAGCGGACAGATGATTCCTCTTCTCATTGATGACGTTTGAGACTGCACTAAAGAGTCTCTCGCTGTCCACGCTTGTGCAGGGGGCACAGAGAAACTTGGCTGCAGTAGCAGCCAGTGAGGGATAGTGTGTAGCATGTGCCCTCCAGTACTGTAGCGGATTGTCTGACCTTGGGATGGTTTGCTCTGTGAGGTAGCTCTGCATCTGGACAACTGCTGATGAGGTGCTCACAGACACTGTCTCCGTCTCTTCTAAGATCTCATCAAACACACTGCCGATGCTGCTGCTTGCTGTCTTTTGACGTGGTACCTTTCTCACAGGCTCTGCCTCTGGCTCTGCCTCTTCACTGGTGGCTCGCCTTACCTCCAGCTTCTCCATCTCTTGAATGAGAGCATCCTTGGCATGCCTCAGGTTGTCTGGATTTGTAAAGTATCTGAAAATAGATACAGGATGTGTACTGGAATAAAAAAGCAACTAACGATTAACAGAGCTAAATCCACATAAAAAATGAATGACTACAAATTAAAAAAGAAATTGGTTTAAATGATTGACTGGTGACTTACATTAATTATAAAGTAAAAAAAAGACTATCATAGCATTCAAAAGGTAGTACTTTACTATATTTACTGGACTTGCCTGTCTTTGTATCTGGGATCCACCAGAGTAGTAATGGAGTAGATTGGCTCAGTCTCAACCTGGTTGAAGCGTCTATCCACTGCCTCTAGGAGAGTGCACTTCATCGTCTTGATTCCCTCTTCAGAGCCTTCTTGAGAAAGAACACATTTAAGGGCCATTATGGCAGGGATCACATCAGCTGCAGTTGCAGTCTCAGCACTCACTACCCTCGTCAGTTCTTCAAAGGGGGCTAAAACCTGGACTGTCTTCTCCATCAGTGTCCACTGATTTGCCGTCAGTGTAGCTGGAAGGCTGTGGTCAGCTGCATAGACACTGAGAGGCCACTTTTGCTCCAGGAGGCTCTGCGCCATGTAGTGAGTGCCATTCCATCTGACTTGCACATCTTGCTGTAGGCGCTTGGCTGGCATTTTCATATCAATCTGGATATCTTCCAGATGTGCATAGGCCTGTGGTGAGTGCTTGAAATGGCCTACGATCTTCCTTGCGTTAGCCAATGTGTCTGTGATACTGCGCTGTGCAAGCACACCCTTGTGTAGCACTAGCTGAAGCATGTGCGTGAGGCAGCCCAGGCTTGGTACCTCCATCTCATCTATTGCCTTTTCATATTTCTTGCATTGTCATACAGTATCATATGGACCCAATGTTTGTCTATTTCCCACATGTTCAGCATCTACTCGATTGCCTGTTTGACATGCTCTGCTGTATGAGACTCGCGAAACTGATGGGCATGCAATACTGCAGACTTCAACTCAAAAGCGGAGTCGATCCAGTGTGCAGTGATGCTAAGCAGTGACATAGGGCTAACATCAGAACTCCAAATGTCTGTAGTAAATGCTATAGCCTTCACATCTGATAAAATACCTTGTAAGTGGTCACAAATCTTGTTGTACAGCTCCAGCAGGGCTGTGCATGACATGTTGTGTCAGGGGGGTAGGACATAACATGGCTCCAACAGCTCCAAAAAACAGTGAAAACCAGTGTCCTCTACCACAGTGACGGGCTGGTCATCCAAAGCGATGAATTCAGCCACTTTTTCAGTTATCTTTTTGGCCTTATCGCTGCCAGGAGGAAATTTCTCTTTTTAAAAGTACCCTCCAGTGTGAGTTCTTCGGTGCAGCCTTCACCTTGGTTCGCTGAGTGAACTCGTTAAATTCCGTTTCATGTTTCTTTAGGTGCCTAATCAAGTTAGTGGTATTGTACGCAGCTCTACAAAAACAGCCCCCCGAAATGCTTGCATTGCAAGCATTGCAAGTGGCTGCTGGGCTATTTTCAGTTTCTATTTTAAAATAACGCCACACTTCGGATATTTTAGCTGCATCCTGGTCATGCCTGATTCTGCTGCAAATTGTGGTCCCCGTTTACGACAGCTGCGTGACAGCGGACTGAGCAGAGGTGTCGCAAACAAAACAAAAGATCGGACTTATTTTCTGCTCAATCCGAGCCGATCCGATCTCTTAAAAGATGCTTGGATCGACCCCGATCCCAATCCTTGAGATCGGATCGGGACATGCCTAGTTACAAGTTATATAGATGAAGATTATTGTTATATTCTCTGCTACAAAGACAACAATCGGCGACTCTGTAGCTGAATGGTTACAGCGCATACCACATGGCCACATGGTCACAACTGGCGCCAGTTAGATTCCAGCTGGCAACCTTTGTTGCGTGTCATACCCCCCACCAATTTCCTGTCAGCCTCCTCAATGCCGCCATCTAATAAAGGTGAAAAATGCAAAATAATAAAATAAAATAAAACAAAAAACAAACAAACAAAACAAAGACAACAACCGCACAACAGAGAACAATTTATGCACAAACCAAACAATTGTCTGCATGTGCAAAAAGCCTAAACTAAATATGTGAAGGACATAAATCCAAAAAACGCCTTTAAGAAACAATGAAGGTAAATGGGACCATGAGAAAGCTTTGGGGCCAGGTGGGGTTCAGTAAGCACACAGGCAATCCACGGGATAGCAAAATCTGGTTGTCTATTACAGTCTCATCTCAGCATAAAATTATACAACTCTGATCACTCAGTTTATTGTCATCAAATTTGAATGTGTTATTGAACACCATCAGATGAGCGTTCCAAGCCCTACGGTCAAAGAGTTAGCTGTTAGCCAGCTGTGTAACCAGTCTGTGTTCAAAGGGGCAGACAGAAAACCATTGCACACTGAGCACAGGTTTAGCAAACAGTTTCCTTCACTATTTGCTAACACCTCCAGCTCATGTCCTTGGGCAAATTCGGACATTTGGAAAATGGATAGAAAATTGTGTGTGTGTGTGTGTGTGTGTGTGTGTGTGTGTGTGTGTGTGTGTGTGTGTGTGTGTGTGTGTGTGTGTGTGTGTGTGTGTGAAATACTGCTTGGTTTTGCTCTGCCTCAATCATTCCTTGCTGCATTCTATTCCAAAAAATAAATTTTTTGGCTTGTGGGAGGAGTCATATAATGATGTTTAAGTATTCGATCGCTCGCACACACTCTCTCAAACACACACACACACACAAAAACTTGTTTCAGAGTGACAGTAACTAACAGAACAGGTTATTGAAAACAGCTGTGAATCTGTACATATAGTATGTGTGTGTGTGTGTGTGTGTGTGTGTGTGTGTGCGTGCATGAACATGGCGGTATCTGTGTATAGCCTGGCCTGGCCTGGGTTGGTATCGTATGGACACCTTTTTTCCCTCATGTCTGGAGGGAGTACTTCAGTGGGCCCAGGGGTCACTCCCCCCTTCTGACCAGATGGTGAGGCTCCAAGTAGGCTCCTCTGTAAGAGGAGCATGTAAAAAAATACTCTTTACATATCTTACTCGGAGACTCCTCTTCCATTCCTCAGTTGTATTTAAACCTTTGTCCAACTGAATCTGACAAAAGATTTAAAGAAATGGTAAACTTAATTAAATTTCTGAGTCGAAAGCATGCTGTTTTTTTCCTTAGGATTGTTGAACTGATTGCTTTGGTGATAAATTAATCAATAAAGAGACAATTTCTGCTTTCTGTCTACTAGGGAAACAAATACAATATGGTGACACCCCCAAACCTTCTATCCTCTACATCTACACCCCTTTATATCCTTGATACATGGACACCTCCATCACTGTCTACTTCTACACCCCTTTATATCCTTTATACATGGAAACATCCATCACTGTCTACATCTGCACCCCTTTATATCATTTATACATGGACACCACCATCAGTCCTCTACATCTACACCCCTTTATATCCTTTATACATGGACACCTCCATCACTGTCCTCTACACCTACACCCCTTTATATCTTTTATACATGGAAACCTCCATCACTGTCCTCTACATCTACACCTCTTTATATCATTTATACATGGACACCTCCATCACTGTCCTCTACACCTACACCCTTTTATATCCTTTATACGTGGACAACTCCATCACTGTTTACATCTACACCTGTTTATATCATTTACACATGGACACCACCATCACTGTCACCTACATCTCTCTCTCTCTCTATATATATATATCCTTTATACATGGACACCACCATCACTGTCTTCTACATCTACACCCCTTTATATCCTTTATACATGGACACCTCCATCACTGTCCTCTACACATACACCCCTTTATATCCTTTATACATGGAAACCTCCATCACTGTCTACACATACACCCCTTTATATCCTTTATACATGGACACCTCCATCACTGTTTACATCTACACCTCTTTATATCCTTTATACATGGACACCACCATCACTGTCATCTACATCCCTATATATATCCTTTATACGCGGACTCCACCATCACTGTCCTCTAAATCTACACCCCTTTATATCCCTTATACATGGAAACCTCCATCACTGTCCTCTACATCTACACCCCTTTATATTCTTTATACATGGACACCTCCATCACTGTCCTCTACACATACACCCCTTTATATCCCTTATACATGGAAACCTCCATCACTGTCCTCTACATCTACACCCCTTTATATTCTTTATACATGGACACCTCCATCACTGTCCTCTACACATACACCCCTTTATATCCTTTATACATGGAAACCTCCATCACTGTCTACACCTACACCCCTTTATATCCGTTATACATGGACACCTCCATCACTGTTTACATCTACACCTCTTTATATCCCTTATACATGGAAACCTCCATCACTGTCCTCTACATCTACACCCCTTTATATCCTTTATACATGGACACATCCATCACTGTCCTCTACATCTACACCCCTTTATATCCTTTATACATGGACACCTCCATCACTGTCTACTTCTACACCCCTTTATATCCTTTATACATGGACATCACCATTGCTGTCCGCTACACCTACAACCCTGTATATCCCTTCTACATGGGCACCTCCATCACTGTCCTCTACATCTACACCCCTTTATATCCTTTATACATGGACAATTCCATCACTGTCCTCTACATCTACACCACTTTACATTATTTTTTCCCCTAAATGTCAGTGGGCAGAGACAGATTGGAAATTAATAAAATATAAATATCATCTCATCTCATCTCATCTCACCTCATCTCATCATCAGCTGCTTCTCCGGGGTCGGGTCACTGTGGCAGCAAGCTAAGTAGGGCACTCCAGACATCCCTCCCCCCAGCAACGCCCCCCAGCTCCTCCTGGGGGATCCCAAGGCGTTCCCAGGCAAGACTGGACATGTAGTCCCTCCAGCGAGTTCTGGGTCTACCCCGGGGTCTCGTCCCAGTTGGCTGTGCCCAGTAAACCTCCAAAGGAAGGCAGCCAGGAGGCATCCTAATCACATGCCCGAACCATCTCAACTGGCTCGGAGCAGTGGCTCTATTCCAAGCTCCCTCCGGATGTCCGAGCTCCTCACCCTATCTCTAAAGCCGAGCCCAGACACCCTACAGAGGAAACTCATTTAAGCCACTTGTATCCACGATCTCACCCTTTCAGTCACAACCCAAAGCTCATGACCATTGGTGAGGGTTGGAACGAAGACTGACTGGTAAATTGAGAGCTTTGCCTTCCGGCTCAGCTCCTTCTTCACCACAACGGTCTGGTACAATGTTCATATTACTACTGATGCTGCACCAATCCATCTGTCAATCCCCCGCTCCATCCTACCCTCACTCGTGAACAAGACCCCGAGATACTTGAACTCCTTCACTTGGGGCAGCAACTCATCCCCAACCCGGAGGGAGCAATCCACCACTTTCCAGTAGAGAACCATGGCCTCAGACTTGGAGGTGCTGACTCTCATCCCAGCCATTTCACACTTAGCTGCAAACCGCCCCAGTGCGCGCCGTTGGTCGCATTCTGATGAAGTCAACGAAACCACATTATCTGCGAAAAACAGAGATGCAATTCTGAGGTTCCCAAAATGGACACACTCTTCACCTTGGCTACGCCTTGAGATCCTGTCCATGAATATCACAAACAGAATCGGAGACAAGGGACAACCTTGGCAGAGTCCGACACCCATCAAAAATGTGTTTGACTTTGTGCCAAGAATGCCAACACAGCTCTCACTTTGGTTATACAAGGACCGGATGGCTTGTAGCAACTGCCCCGGTACCCCATACTCCTGCAGTACCCACCACAGACTGCCTCGGGGTACACGGTCGTAAGCCTTCTCCAAGTCCACAAAACACATGTAGACTGGCTGGTCAAACTCCCATGCACCTCTCAGTAATTCCGCAAGGGTAAAGAGTTGGTCTGTTGTTTCACGGCCAGGACGGAATCTGCATTGTTGCTCTGGATCTGAGGTTCGACAATCGGTCGGAGCCTCCTTTCGAGCACCCTAGAGTAGACTTTCCCAGGGAGGCTGAGCAATGTGATGCCCCGATAATTGGAGCACACCCTACGGTCCCCTTTTTTGAATATGGGAACCCCCACCCCAGGCTGCCACTCCACAAGTACTGTCTCTGACCTCCACGCGACACTGAAGAGGCGTGTCAACCAAGACAGCCCAACAATGTCCAGAGCCTTCAGCATCTCAGGGCGAATCTCATCCACACCTGGCACCTTGCCAATGAGGAGCTTTTTAACTACCTCAGAGACCTCTGCCAGGGATATGGGTGTGGCCTCCCCTGACTCTTCAGACTCTACCTCCTCCACTGAGGACGTGTTAGTCAGGTTCAGGAGCGTCTCAAAGTGTTCTTTCCACCGCTCGACAACATCCCCAGTATGGGTCAACAGTCCCCCCCCCCCGGCTGAACACAGCCTGAGTCAAGCCCTGCTTCCCCTTCCTGAGTTGCCGGATGGTTTGCCAGAACTTCCTTGAGGCCAACCGAAAGTCCTCAACCATAGCCTCGCCAAACTCCTCCCACACCTGAGTTTTTGTTTTCGTGACCACCGAAGCTGCAGCTCTTCTGGCCTCCCGGTACCTGTCTGCTGCTTCAGGAGACCCCTGGGCCAACCAGGTCCAAAAGGCCTCCTTCTTCAGCCTGACGGCTTCCCTCACCATCGGTGAGGCACCAATGACCTTTTGACCACAGCTCCTGCCTGCCGCATCTACAATAGAGGCTTTGAGCATGGCTCACTCAGACTCCATGTCCCAAGCCTCCCTTGGGATACACGAGAACTTCTTCCAGAGGTGGGAGTTGAAGACCTCACGGACAGAGGCCTCTGCCAGACGTTCCCAGTTCACCCTCACTACACGTTTGGGTTTGCGAGGTCTGTCCGGCAGCCTTCCTCGCCATCTGATCCAACTCACCACCAGGTAGTGATCAGTTGACAGCTCTGCTCCTCTCTTCACCCGAGTGTCCACAACATACGGCTGCAGATCTGATGATACGACCACAAAGTCTATCATCGATCTTCGGCCTAAAGTGTTCTGGTACCAAGGACACTTATGAACTACCTTATGTTCGAACATGGTGTTTGTTATTGCCAATCCATGACTCGCATAGAAGTCCAATAACAAGGCACCGCTCAGGTTCAGATCGGGGAGGCCGTTCCTCCCAATCACGCCTCTCCAGGTTTCTCTATCGTTGCCCACGTGAGCATTGAAGTCTCCCAACAGAACTATAGAGTCCTGAGTGGGGCCCTATCCAGGACACCACCCAGAGGCTCCAAGAAGGCCGGATACTCCGAACTGCTATTCGGTGCATAAGCACACATAACAGTCAGAGCCTTTCCCCCAGCAACCCGCAGTCTTATAAAGGCAACCCTCTCATTCCCCGGGGAGAACTCCAACACAGCAGCGCTCAACCAGGAGGAAGGATAGTCTGGTTGAGTGCCAGACTATCCTTCCTCTTGGGTTGGGGCCAGACTAAGAGCAATTCCCAAAAAACCCCAATGAATTTACATCAGCAGAGTTACAGCACCTCGCCCGCAAAAGGGAAACCGGGGCCCCCTCCTGGAGCCAGACCTGGGAGGGGAGCTCGCCGGCGAACATCTGGTGGCTGGGCCTTGGCCCATGGGGCCCGGTTGGGCCCAGCTTGAAAAAACAACATGGAGCCACCACCCCATGGAGCCACCACATGCCGGGATGAGCAGCAGGGTAGGGTGCAATGCAGGCCGGGCGGCAGGCAAAGGCGGGGACCGGGGCGTGCCAACTTCCGGCATCACGGATTGGTCCTCGGGATGTGGAATGTCACCTCTCTGGCAGGGAAGGAGCCTGAGCTGGTGCGGGAGGTAGAGCGGTACCAACTAGATATAGTTGGGCTCACTTCCACACATAGCATGGGCTCTGGTACCAAACACCTGGAGAGGGGCTGCACTCATTAAAATACAAATATAACATATAAAAACTTTCTTCACCTCCTTTCTACCACTCTGACTTCCAAGTCTTCCCCATTTTCTTTTCCCCTTTAATTCTTGTCTTTTTTCTCCTAACTTTTGTCTGCAACCATAATCTGTCACCCTTCCCCTGTGACCAAAAATCTGTCATCTTTCCCCTTTCACTTTCTCTTATCAATCTATCAACTATCCTGGGTCAGTATTCACTAGAAAACTGAGAGTGCTCTTTAATCTTGCTCTGTGTGCAGCAGTAGCGTAGCCAGAAATCTGCTGGTGGGTGGGCGTACATGAAACTAGGTGGGCAAATTAAGTTTCTCTAATAGGCCTGTGTGTATATATACATAATAACTACAATGTAGCCTTTGTGCAAGTACATAGTTGTTATATCCAGGGGACACTTTTATGACTTTGCTCATAAACCAATAAATCACTCAGACACAGGGCTACAATCAACGTCGGTCTTTACTCGGAGCCTTCAATGAACTTTTTTAAAATAAACATCCGGGTTCCCAGCATGCATTGCTCACACACCTATGGCAAGTAGTGTAGAATGAAAACATAATAGTTACATGATATTACCAAATGTACTTTGTGATCGCTAGTTTTGTAATTACACAAGCCAATGTTTAGTACAATATGAATTATATATGTATATACTTGTATCGTTACAATAGCGTTACTATGTTTATACACAGGTATTAGACACTTACAAGTAGCCTACATAAGAACAAGAACATATTATTGCCTACCATTGTTGTCAAAATCACAGCACAAGACGACGTGGCTTGGTGTTGAACATTAAAATAATTTCATCATAATCCAATGATGGTCGGTTCTCTTTCGAATGAGAGCAGTGACAGATTGTTCAGGCGGCCTGTGAGCATTGACGCCCTGTTGCTCATTTTGATCCGACTGACAGCAGAGAAAAGAAGTTCTACTGTGCAGCCCGTAATGGGCAGGGTGATGATGGCTCAAAGGAGACTGTTCATGTTGGGAAATATATCTTTAGGACAGCTATCAAGAACCTCGATGAGGGATGGATAGAAACGACCCTCGGCTAAGCTGGTGTAAAAAAAACAGTCAGTTCTGCATCCTCCACAGAAATACCATAATGTGTGCAGGGTGGCTGTATCGCAGTCATTTGACATTCGGCAGACAGGCAGCGGAGGCCTTCATTATCCCATATGAGTTGTTCTGAAAACGGCTGTTGAGCTCTTGAAGTTGTCGGTCCAATATCTCGTTCCATAATGCCCGTAGATCAGAGTCGCTCCTAATAGATGCTGCTTTTCCCAGTGTAGCTGTAACGAGCACGTCCCCAAACCTGGCTAGCAGTTTTCTGTTTCGGGAAATTGAGACATCCCAGATGTAGATTTCATGTTTGGCCATTAACTCCTCAAATAAGCTTGATGACTTTATCAAAATCACTGGTAGAATTGTCTCTGAAAGCACTGAAACTGTCTTTAAGGCCTTTGATAAGATCAATGCAATCTGTGATTGGCAGAGAGGGGGACTGTCATCCTTTGGTAGGAAAATCACTGGCGTCAAATAACTTGGAAAACGTGACTAATAAGAACACAAATGTTTTGGTTTGCATTTGCTGTAGGAGAGACTGTGCGTCAACTTTAGTCTGACCTGCGCTATCAGCGAATTCAGCGAGAGTTTCCAATCTTGCATCAAACAGAGTTCAAACTGTAGGCACTGAGCCAAACTTTGAGCTCCATCTGGTGTCAGTGGACCTCTCCAGTTCGAGACACAGTCTGTGTGGATGCAGTTGCTGTTGAATTTCTAAAAATCTGGCGTACCGGTTCGTTCCAGTCATGAAATGATACAGACTGTTCAACATTTCAAAAAAAGTGGCCATGCTAGGAGATGCCTTCGACGCCGTACAAAGCAAAAGCTTTAAGCTATGTGAGTTACAGTGTACATGGATTGCTTTGGGGAAAGTTTCCTTCAACATTGTCTGAACCCCACCTCGACAACCAGACATAACCGCAGCCCCATCAAAACTGAGTCCAACACACAAGGCAGGGTCTAGTTCTAGTGCTGTCAACACCTCCAAAATCTTTTCAGAGATCCCATTCGCCATCATGCCCCCGGTTGTAACAAACCCGACTGCTCTCTCTTTCAATGCGCCCTTGTAAAGATATCTTACATAAACAGCAGCTAGTTCTGGTTTAGACAAATCTTTACATTCGTCCGCCAAAATGGCAAAATATGCGTCCGGTTGTTGGTGTAGCTCTGCTTTAACCTTTCTGAGAAGGAGCGACGCAGCCATTTCCAGCAGTTCATTCTGGACATCAGGGCTCATGAGAGTCGCATTTTTTGGGAGCTCGTCTAGTCGCTTTTTAATCTCGGGATCATAACTGCATATGAATGTGAACATTTCAATAAAGTTGCCCTTATTAAGAGTTTCCTCATTCTCGCGGTGGCCACATAATGGTATGTCCTGCTAGCCACACAAAAGCACAGTGTCCATTATTGCTTTGATGTGTGCTCGATTCCTTTCAATAAAGGACACATTGGCTGCATGTGCATCCCTATTGAGCTGATTAAGGATATTTCCTCATCCTGACTGGTGGCTTTCTCTAAAGGCCTTGGCTTTGATCACTGCAGAAGAATGTGCTTTGCTAGCTTCATGTTTAGAACATAACTAGTTCATGTGTTTCCAGTCATTGAAACCAGTCTTAATGAACCTATCCTCCATGCCCGCGTCGGGGAAATGGCAGCATGGTTGGCAAAACACAGCATTTCTCGATATGCTATACTCCATCCATTTAATCTTTCATACCATCGACAGGAAAAACTTTTGTCCCATTTGTCCGTTCTGGTAGCAGGGAATGTTCGCAGTCTAGCCTGAGAAGCTGGCTCATCTACGGCTGGTAGGTCTGTGGGGTCGAGATCTCTGACGAGTTGAGGCGTGTCTTCCTCTTCTAAAGTACGTCGTGGTCTTTTGAAAAAATTGAATAGAGAGCTTTGTTTGGCCATTTTAACGTAGTCTATTCTACTTAAGCTAGTTCGCTACTCACGCACACACGGCACTTCAGCAGCACTTCGGGATCTCGCAGCTACGCAGACACAAGCACGTGCCTTGCAACGTGATAAGATGATTGGGTGGGAGTGGGGTCATAAAATACCTGATTAAATATTGATATATTTATGAAACATATGGAGGCTGGTGAATAATATTAATATAAAGGTTTTCTTTAGTTTTTTTTTTTTTAAAAATTGATTGAAACTGACCAAACTGATTGGGTGGGCGGTGGTTGCAAGTGGGTGGCGGCCGCCCACCCACACCCACCCGTGGCTACACAGCTGGTGTGCAATGATTCGAACTTTATTCAAATTATTGAAGTTCTTCCCTCATCCTTATCTATCCTCTGTTGTACCCAAATCATTTTCATCTCATCCCACCTTTAAAATCCCTCGTATGATGTACTCAAGGTGATGTTTAGAAACACCGATGAAAAGCGATTACCTACTTATGGTCCCTGAGCCAAGCAGTGTGTTCAAGAGGATGTCATCTCATACAATCTCCGTATTAACATATTGCTGTTGACCAAAAACGTTGCATCCACAACCTCTGTCAATCATTCAAAACTACAGAACAGTATCTTTTAAGACTGATGACCATAAAGCTCTCTATTACAGAAAGTTTATAAAGGGTTTTAGAAATTCATGGGTGATAGAGGATTCTCAGCCAACAGAGTACCAAACAATTCTCCAGTTCAAGCAAAAACACCAGGAAAAAGAATAAGAAATCAAAATTGGAATTATTTCACTTTACAAAAGTAATAATCTTTCACAACAAAGTATGATAGCACTTCAGTAGAACTAACCATACAAGCTAGCTTGCTTTGAGCCTGGTTAAGGTGTTTCGTGGCTATAGCTACCAGAAGTAATGATTTAATCGTAAGATGAGAGTGACAAAATACGCAACGTGAATTTTCAGACTATGCAAATTGTTTTTATAATCTTTTATAACGACCTGTGCTTCCATTTGATTGCACAAGAAAAGGCAGTTGTCAGTAGTGGGGTTTGGTAAAAAAAAAAATCATGAATATATTGTTATGCAAAAATGAAAAACTGCTCATTGAGCATTAAGAATAAGATTTTAGCTATAGAAAATAGTAAAGTGGTGTGTTAAAAATGAAGAAAAGAATCAAAGTATTTAGGTAAATAAAAACTCGTTATGTTTGGTGAAAGAGAGCCAAATCAGGCTGACTTTCAGGTGACCCTACTTCTCACCCACCTTGACCCATCTTCTGCTTTCAATATGATTAGAAACATCCTATTTCTGTAATATTAGCAATACATGTAACTTGCATGGGGCACAGCCAATGCTGAGTAACATGTGAGGCACCACAGACAAGAGAAGAGGTAAGTCTCTTAGGGGAAAAAAACATTGACTGTCTTTAGGACCAGGTAGGACATTTCCTGAACCACAAGTCTATATCTATAGACTTGTCTCCTAATCTTGGGACAGTATTTATCGAGTAAAAGATAAAAGTGCAAATCCTTCACTTTCATGTCAAATTTAAGAACGAGAGCTATTCACTGGATTCCTTTCACCTTAAAAATACGGTGTAGGAAAACTACCTTAACTGGGTTAATGGTGCCTGGATCCATATGCCTCTGTACAGAGACGAAGGGATTCCACACTTTCCCAGACAGAGGATGTGTCACATTTGTATAACAATGTAAAGTTACTGAAACATTACAATTAGAATAGACGTGATACAGGCTGATCAATAACGAACACAAATTTAATCAAAAAACAATACTTTCATATGACTTGGACTATATATGCTTTTTGTTTAATATTACATTACTGCAAAAACTAAGTAATGACATGTTGTGACTTTTGAGAATGATTGACTAGCCTATGTTTTGTTTTGATTAGCGTCAGTTGTCTTAAAATACATTTGTGAGCTGCTCTTAATAATTATTCCTACACTTTACAGGTTTACATGCATTTTATGACACCTGGAAAGACACAATGAAGATCAAAAGGCAGTTAAAGAAGAACAAACACAGCCACTGAGGAAACACAAGCCAGTGCATTCTTAGTGCCGGTCCAAAGCCAGGATAATATGGGAGGACTGCATCAGGAAGGGTCTCCGGCATAAAACCTTTGCCAAATAAAATATGTGGATCATAAATCAGATTTCCATACGGTCGAGGCCCGAGTTACCAATGACCGCCACCAGTACTGCTGGCCAGCAGGGTGCCAGTGGAAACTGTGCCACAGTTGGGAGAAGTAGAGGTGAAAGGCATGTCCACAGGCAGTGGGAGAGGAGAACGGATAGGAGTATGGAGGTTAGAGTTGGAACTTTGAATGTTGGCACTATAACTGGTAAAGGGAGAGAGCTGGCTGATATGATGGCGAGAAGGAAGGTAGACATACTGTGTATGTCTACCTTCAGGTGGAAGGGGAGTAAGGCCAGGAGTATCAGCGGAGGGTTCAAGCACTTCTACCATGGTGCGGATGGCAGGAGAAATGTGGTAGGGGTGATTCTGAAGGAATTAGATAACAACACTCTTCCACCTTGTCTCACTCAGGGTCTTGATTACATTGATTCCCAAGCCTAAAAAAGATGTACTTCTCACTGATAACTGGAGACCTATCTCTCTGCTCAACAATGATTTTAAAATTATCGCTCTCATATTTGCAAAAAAAATTTAAAGCAGTCCTAGACACAATTATCGATGAGACACAGTCACGCTTTATGAGAAATAGACATATCTCTAACAATATCAGATTTGTCTTGGACATAGTAGACTACTCTGAACTCATCTCTGAACATAGTTATAACCTCTTTTTTTATTTCTACAAGGCCTTTGATACAATAGAACATAATTTCATCCTTCACTGCCTAGAAAAATGTGGCTTCGGCTTTTTTTTTTTGGTAAGGCTATTAAAACCTTGCATGCTGATGGAAATAGCTCAATTAAAATGAAACACAGCACAACTCCTAGATTTGACCTGAAACATGGCATTCGTCAAGGATGCCCGATTTCACCATATTTTTTTTTGCTTTGTACACAAATTCTTGCAACCCATATAATCAACAGTAATTTACAAGGCATCTCCATAGCTGGTAGGGATATTATTATAAGTCAACTGCCTGATGATACCACACTTTTTGAAAGCGATGCAAGTCAGATACCCATTGCGCTTGATATAATTAATGACTTCTCTAAGGCTAGAGGCCTATGTTTGAATATAAAAAAAATGTGAACTGCTAGCGATAAATGCCTGTGATATACATACCATTTGCAATATCCCTGTGAAAAAGGAGGTTATGTAACTGGGCCTCCTTATTTCTAGAGACCAAAAATTAAGATGTTCTTCTAACTTTACTCCTATTATTCAAAAAACTCAAAATAAACTAAATCAGTGGCTGCAAAGACACCTATCCATGAAAGGTAGAGTTTGATTACTAAAGCTGAGGGAATGTCTACGCTCATATATGCAGCTCTCTCCTTACATCTTGACAGTACAGTCAGTAAGACAATTGACCATATGCGCTTTCACTATAGCTGGAAAAATTGTATACATTATATAAGAAAAAGTGTTGTTATGAATAATTACGAATCTGGAGAGCTTGATTTCCTGGATTTCACTACCCTAAATGACACATTTAAAATTAATCAGGTAAAGCATTTTCTAAAAAAAAACCTCTTCACTCTGGAATTTTAATCCTCACAACATTGTCTCTCGTTTGGTAGCCTGAGCTTTTGTTTTAAGTTGTAATTATAATATAGACAGACTCCCTGTAAAATTATCTGAATTTCATAAGCAGGTCCTTCTAGCTTGGTCCCTGATATATAAGCACAACTTTTCACCTCATACTTTTTTGTTTGGAACAATAGAGACATCTTATTTAAAAACAAATCACTCTTCTGAGAAAAATGGGTTCAAAACCAGATTCTACTGGTGGGTCAGCTGTTCAGTAGAGAGGGGCTTTTACTCTCTTACAAATAATTTTTATCTACATATAATTTACCGGTAAACCCCAAAGAATGTGTCATAGATTATGATGCCATTCCAGCTGGCACCCTAATACTTTTCAGAAATGTAGCTAATCCTGTACCCAGATACCTTTCTCTCTCTGATCCAGCTGACTCTCCAGTAGGTAAGATTTGCTTTTCATTGTGTCCCCAAAATAATAATAGAGCCATACGTGCCCTATTTCAAAGAGATGGTGTCTATTCTATATCCCATATGTCATGGCATATTGGAACCGGTTTGTAAATGACATACAATGGAAGAAGGTCTGGATGCTTCCACATACTAAGTACCTAATCACGAATATGATTAAAGAGGTGTCCTTTAAAATCATTCATAAATATTATCCCGCCAATCACTATCTGCAGAAATTTAAAAGAGTTGTAAACATGAACTGTTCTTTCTGTGATGAACATCCAGAAACAGTGTTACACTTATTCTGGCACTGTTCTCACAGCAAGAAAATCTGGCAAGACCTTTGCAGATTTGTCATTGATCGGCTTTTCAAAGACTTTGTTTTATTACGGGAGAATGTAATATTTGATTTCTCTACACACCCCAAAAAAGGCGACAAATATTTTTTCATAATAAATCTGTTAATAATACTGGCAAAATTGTTCATTCACAAAAGCAAATTCAAACAAAAAACATGTTTTACTTGTTTTCTTGAAAGAAATCGAACAATATGTAAAACATTTCTTTTTCTACAAACAAAAAGGGTGTCAAAACTGTTAATTTATGTATATCTTTTAATATTTTTTATATAATGGAATGGAATGTACCCCTGGCTTCTTTTTTTATTTATATTCGTTTTGTATATTGTTCTTTGTATACTAAATCTGTTGTGTTAATACAGAACTGTTTGAGAAAAAAAAAGGAGCCGATAAATACCCGTGACTATTGCAGAGCCGTTTGACCCGGGAGCGAATGCCGATTGTACACGTTTACATTGGACCACCAAAGGCAGATGTTAGCGGGTGTTATGTTAGTGGGTTTTTTGGTCAGTGTAAAATAGTTGACTTCATCAGTCTCAGCTGACTGTAGGTATCTCCAACCTTATAAGCAGCACAGTTGCATAACGGACCGAAACCGGCACAGTTGTGTCACAACCGAAATCAGCGATCGGTTTCATATGCAAATTGCCCTAACCATTAATTAGAGTTAAAATTGCCATGTGTAATATTCACAGAGGATTGGGGAATATTGGTTGGTCCCCACCCGGGGACCAACTCCAGTTCATCTTGCCATGCCTCGGTCAGGGGCACAGTTAGGAGTATGAACCCTAACATGCATGTCTTTTTGATGGTGGCGGAAATGGAGCACCCGGAGAAAACCCACCGCAGACACGGTGAGAACATGCAAACTCCACACAGAGGACAACCTGGGATGACCCCAAGGATGGACAACCCCAGGGTTTGAACCCAGGACCTTCTTGCTGTGAGGTGACAGCGCTAACCACTGGGTCACTGTGCCACTCAAAAAAAAATGTTCCCTGTAATGATTTACTGTAGTTTCAGATTTAGTTTATTTCTTCATCAGGCCTGGTTTTGTTTTCCGTTCCTTGTTTTTCTCTTCTTTTTGACACCATGGTGCTAATGTTAATTTTTTTCTCTTCACGATCTGTTGATTACTGTCTCAGGATGGCAGCCTGTTTCCCACAATTTTAGCTAAATGGGTTTAGCACTGACAAATTATACAAGACACCCACTTTTTTTTGTTTTGAGACTAACCAGTTTTGCCAAATCAAAATTACCATTATGTGTAAGTCTCATCAAACCAATCGTTCCAGTCATGTTTGACCACTTCATCAACTTTGCGATGCACTCTTTTCATACTCTTCCATACCTTTCATACATTCTCTTTGTTGGGCCTATTGAAGGGATCCGAACCCTGCTCACGACTTCCCAAATGTACATCTCCTCTATCACTATAAACAGGTGTGTGTGTGTGTGTGTGTGTGTGTGTGAATGAAAAACCTCCTTTGTTTTTCATTTAGTCTGTGCAGATTTTATACTCTACCTATATACTGCTCTGATTTCTTTTTCTCTTCTCTTCCTTTTTTGGACCTCTAAGATATAATAACCCATCATAAACTACCCCTTTAAACTGTCACTAACCATTAGACAGTGATGAACAAATTAGATTCTTAAAAGGATCCCTTACCTCTTTGTTGAATTTGGTAAAGTCACTGTACCCTGACTGCAGTCATTGAAGAGTAAAGTTAGGAAATGGTGTTGGCAACTTCTGACTCCACATTGCCGAGGAAGAAGAAAGTGTATATCCAGGAGAGTCTGACCTGAGGAATCGAGGAACGATCCTCCTTTACACATTGTATAGAAAATTCAGGGTGTGGGAACAGGAACGACTAAAGGGTATGTAAACATGGGGACAGGATGCAGGGCAGGAAGATCACTAGGTGAGACAATTCAGACTGGGACAGATTGAGAGGTAGGGGTAAATCACAGCAGGCAACTAACCAATTGGTAGACAGATACAAGAAAGCAATGCAATGAAAGCAATTCCTCCACGCATGAGACACCAGAAAGCACATCCTGTCCAATGTGCCACACATTACGCAATAAACATCCATCAAGTTCAAGTTTCACTTTATTATCATACACATATAAAAACTAACATGAACGGGCATCCAGGTAGTGTGGCCGTCTATTCCGTTGCCTACCAACACGGGCATCGGATTGGCAGAGGGGGTGGAAGAGTGACTAGGACAGCTTGGAAGAGTAGGGTAATTGGCCGGATACAATTGGGAAGACAAACGGGAACCCCCCCCCAAAAAAGAATAGTACCATGTACATTCAAATGCAATGAAATGCATGTGTCCTGGCTCTCTCAGCCCTTAAAACTATATCTACTACTACTTTCGGCTGCTCCCGTTAGGGGTCGCCACAGCGGATCATCCCTTTCCATTTCTTCCTGTCTTCTGCGTCTTCCTCTGTCACACCAGCCACCTGCATGTCTTCCCTTACTACATCCATAAACCTCCTCTTTGGCCTTCCTCTTCTCCTCTTCCCTGGCAGCTCCATATTCAGCATCCTTCTACCAATATACTCAGCATCTCTCCTCCACACATGTCCAAGCCATCTCAATCTTGCCTCTCTTGCTTTGTCTCCAAACCGTCCAACCTGAGCGGTCCCTCTAATATAATCGTTCCTAATCCTGTCCTTCTTCGTTACTCCCAGTGAAAATCTTAGCATCTTCAACTCTGCCACCTCCAGCTCCGCCTCCTGTCTTTTCGTCAGTGCCACTGTCTCCAAACCATATAACATAGCTGGTCTCACAACCATCTTGTAAACTTTCCCTTTAACTCTTGCTGATACCCTTCTGTCGCAAATCACTCCTGACACTCTTCTCCACCCACTCCAACCTGCCTGCACTCTCTTTTTCACCTCTCTACTGCACTCCCCGTTACTTTGGACAGTTGACCCCAAGTATTTAAACTCAAATGCCTTTGTCACCTCCACTCCTTGCATCCTGACCATTCCACTGTCCTCTCTCTCATTCACGCATAGGTATTCCGTCTTGCTACTACTGACTTTCATTCCTCTTCTCTCCAGTGCATACCTCCATCTCTCCAGGCTCTCCTCAACCTGCACCCTACTCTCGCTACAGATCACAATGTCATCCGCGAACATCATCGTCCATGGAGACTCCTGCCTGATCTTGTCCGTCAACCTGTCCATCACCATTGCAAACAAGAAAGGGCTAAGAGCCGATCCTTGATGTAATCCCACCTCCACCTTGAACCCATCTGTCATTCCAACCGCACACCTCACCATTGTCACACTTCCCTCATACGTATCCTGCACCACTCCTACATACTTCTCTGCAACTCCTGACTTCCTCATACAATACCACACCTCCTCTCTCGGCACTCTGTCATAAGCTTTCTCTAAATCTACAAAGACACAATGCAACTCTTTCTGGCCTTCTCTATACTTCTCAATCAACATTCTCAAAGCAAACATCGCATCTGTGGTGCTCTTTCGTGGCATGAAACCATACTGCTGCTCGCTGATCGTCACCTCTCCTCTTAACCTAGGTTCTATTACTCTTTCCCAAATCTTCATGCTGTGGCTGATCAACTTTATACCTCTGTAGTTGTTACAGTTCTGCACATCGCCCTTGTTCTTGAAAATCGGTACCAGTATGCTTCTTTTCCACTCCTCAGGCATCCTCTCACTTTCCAGGATTGTGTTAAACAATCTAGTTAAAAACTCCACTGCCATCTCTCCTAAACATCTCCATGCCTCCACAGGTATGTCATCAGGACCAACTGCCTTTCCACTCTTCATCCTCTTCATAGCTGCCCTCACTTCCTCCTTGCTAATCCGCTGAACTTCCTGATTCACTATCCCTACATCATCCAACCTTCTCTCTCTCTCATTTTCTTCATTCATCAGCCCCTCAAAGTATTCCTTCCACCTTCTTAGCACACTCTCCTCGCATGTCAGCACATTTCCATCTCTATCCTTGATCGCCCTAACTTGCTGCACATCCTTTGCAGCTTGGTCCCTCTGTCTAGCCAATCGGTACAAGTCCTTTTCTCCTTCCTTAGTGTCTAATCTGTCATACAACTCACCAAACGCCTTTTCCTTTGCCACCTCTCTCTTTGCTTTACGCTGCATCTCCTTGTACTCCTGTCTACTTTCTTCATCTCTCTTACTATCCCACTTCTTCTTTGCCAACCTTTTCCTCTGTATAATTTGCTGTACTTCCTCATTCCACCACCAAGTCTCCTTGTCTTCCTTCCTCTGTCCTGATGACACACCAAGTACCTTCCTAGCTGTCTCCCTCACTATTTCTGCAGTGGTTTTCCAGCCAACTGGCAACTCTTCACTACTACCCAGTGCCTGTCTTAACTCCTGCCTGAACTCCACACAACAGTCTTCCTTCTTCAACTTCCACCATTTGATCTTCGGCTGTGTCTTCACTCGCTTCCTCTTCTTGGTCTCCAAAGTCATCCTACAGACCACCATCCGATGCTGCCTAGCTACGTTCTCCCCTGTCACCACCTTGCAGTCTCCAATCCCTTTTAGATGGCGCCTTCTACATAAGATATAGTCCACCTGTGTGCACTTTCCTCCACTCTTGTACGTCACCCTGTGTTCCTCCCTCTTCTTGAAATATGTATTCACCACAGCCATTTCCATCCTTTTCGCAAAATCCACCACCATCTGTCCTTCCACATTTCTCTTCTTGACTCCATACCTTCCCATCACCTCCTCATCACCTCTGTTCCCTTCACCAACATGTCCATTGAAGTCGGCTCCAATCACCACTCTCTCCTCCTTGGGTACCCTCTCCACCATGTCGTCCAACTCATTACAGAATTCTTCTTTTTCATCCATCTCACACCCAACTTGCGGGGCATATGCGCTGATAACATTCAGCAATAAACCTTCAATTTCCAGCTTCATACTCATCACTCTGTCTGACACTCTCTTCACCTCCAGCACGCTCTTGACATACTCTTCCTTCAGAATTACCCCTACCCCATTACTCCTCCCATTCACACCATGGTAGAAGAGTTTGAAGCCACCTCCGATACTCCTGGCCTTACTCCCCTTCCACCTGGTCTCTTGCACACACAGTATGCCTACCTTTCTTCTTTCCATCATGTCAGCCAGCTCTCTCCCTTTACCAGTCATAGTGCCAACACTCAAAGTTCCAACTCTCACCTCCACATGCCTACCCTTCCTCCTCTCTAGCTGCCTCTGGACATGCTTTCCCCCTCTCCTTCTCCTTCGCCCAACAGTAGCATAGTTTCCACCGACACCCTGCTGGTTATCAGTACCGGTGGCGGTCGTTGTTAACCCGGGCCTCGACCGATCCGGTATGTAAGTCTTATTTATGATCCGCATATTTGATTTGGCAAAGATTTTACGCCGGATGCCCTTCCTGACGCAACCCTCCCCATTTGTCCGGGCTTGGGACCGGCACTAAGGATGCACCCTCAGCGGCTGGGTTCCTTAAAACTATATATAAGGCAATAATAAATAATAACAAAAACAACAAATAGGAGATCAGAAATCTCACAATATAATAAATCACTTAAGTTATGTAAGGTGCCGACTGTTCATTATTCTGACGACCTGGGGGTAAAAACTGTGTGAGGCGGGTGGCCCAAGCTCTGTAAGCGTTGTCCTGAGGGAAGCACGGATAGCCCTAGCAACATGGCGCTGCCCCAACCAATCGATTTTCGTAGCTCACCCTGTTAACCCGGAAACACTTTCCTACAATCTTTTCTTTAGTGCCGCGGCGAGGATAATAATAATAATAACAACAACAACGTGATTTTCGCCACGTTTGTAATGCGAAGCAGACGGATCATTAGGGCCCGAGGGCGAACGCCTTCATCGGGACGCCACGGTGAGCCCGCTCTATCTCAATTGAGTCACCGGTCTCTAGGCCTAGTGTTTTCGGGAGCCATTCTTGTAGGAAAGCGATTGCGTTTTTCCCCTCAACTCCTTCTGGAAAGCCAACCAGCCTTGGATTTTACCTTCTCGCGCTGTTTTCCAGATCATCAAGCGTTTCTTTTAGATCGTTAATTTCTCCCTCTGTCGTTTTTTTGTTTTTGTTTTTTGTAGTCATCGATACCTTGGTGTACGAAGTTGAGGCTTTCCGTGTAGCTAACCTGCTTGTCTTCGACCTCTAACACGTTTCCCCAGTGTACGGTTGTCACTGATAAGTATTTCCACCAAGTCAGACAGAACATTCAACTTGTGGTCCAACAAGGTTTGAATTTTGTTGATCGCGTTGTCCAATTCCTCAAGAAACCATGTCGGCGGAGCTTCGGTATTAGCTTTGGTCGGGCTAATGCTAGCGCTACCCATGCTACAATAAACGACTTGTCCTTCAAAAAAAACAAAAAACCGCTTGAGTGAATTTACTAACCATGATTGAAAAACAGCTCTTCGGGTATAGCTTCGCTGGCCAGTCCACAAGTTGTTCAACGGTTCTGCTGAATGATGCGTATTACAGTACGGTGCTTACACAAGATGTCACACTTGGATGGGTTCAGACAAAATCTCCGTGTTTACGTTCGACCCGGTTTTCCGCTACGTATCTCCACTTCCCCGTATGTAACTGACTAATAGCTGTTTTCTGGCTCTCCGTTGTCTAGTCGAGTCAGACACATACAACGGAGTTGGATATCTGTGGGATTTATTTTTTCTTCACAAGGAAAAAAAACAAATATAGCCGCAAGCGGCGATTAATGGGACCCAAGCAGTATTGCAGCCGTGTGTCCGATCTGTTTCATATTTGGTACATGGCTTCTATATGCCACAAAGAATAAGCCTATCAAGTTTCATGAAGATTGGCCATTCACACTAGCAGATATTAGCTGCTGAATTTTGATTGGCTGTTTGGCAGCCATTTTGGTAATCCAACCAATCAGCACTTTAAGCAATGTAACCAAATGGGTCCAAGTATAAGTATACCAAATTTCAGATTTTTTGATCAAGCGGTTTTTGAGATGTCGGATAACTTGGGTCGCCTGTGTCCTAGACGATTACCGTAATTTTGTTAAAATGTCGTAACACTTCCATTGCTTCAGAAACATGTGCCAGAGTTTCCAAAACTGGACCAGACGGTGTCTGATTTCTTGCGTCCTAGCCGACTGCCGTAAAAAGAAAAAGTATGTCGTTATACCCAGGTGTCCTGGCGTGTGGTATGTAGAGCTGCAGCGCTTCCACACCAAATAAGTCAAAATAGCGGGCAAACTATATGACTGACATAGGTGGTCCCAATAGTAAAGTTGCTGAACACATTGAGATGCATGGGTCGATTAAGTTTTGTGTTGATCTGACTTATGCTGTGGGAGTTATGGCCTTTTAAGCATGACCCTTTGTTATAGCGCCACCATCTGGCTGACATAGGTGATTTGTGGTGCCTGAGTAGTGGGGGGCCATAGGAATCCACGTACCAAAGTTGGTTGGTCTAGGACTTACGGTTGCTGAGCCTCACACACGTTTAGCGGAGAAAAATAATAATAATAATCCTAACAAATACAATAGGGTTCCACCAGCTTCGCTGCTTGGACCCCTAAAAACACGGGCATCCGTCACATAGCTTGTCCTCTGCATCTCCCCATACAGTTCCGAGCATCGTGCTCACTGAAGCTATCGGCTCGGGGAACAAAGGTATGCATTTAAAACCGCTAGGGTGGAACCTATTTACAGGTAGGAGCCAATTTTGGGAAAGTTCACCACAATTAAAAAAACATTTCAGGGAAAATAAACAAATAGCATATAATAAGGAATTTGGCTTGGCTACATACTCCCCCCGAACTTCACCAAAATGCCTCAAAACTACGCAGAGTACTCCCATACATTCACCTTTTGCAACTAATGACTTACTCACTTTACTGGGAAAGTGACCCACGAGGGCTGCACAACCCTCGTGGATACACTTGCAAAAAGTGGTGCCTTATACATCACCTCACTCACACTATTGCGCCAAGGTAACACCACGTATACCTTTTCAAAACAAGGAGCGTGTAGTAACTATCGCTGCTATTGTAACGTTGCTTAGCCCAAGCATTATGTTAGATAACCGTCCGAAGGCGCTTAATAATTTACAGGGGCATTTGGTTCACAAGCAAGACCAGGGACTGAAATCCTTCTCTTGTGTCATGTTCTGAATCAGCCTATCAACAGGTTTCACTAACCTGCTTACCCTTGTCCTTGTTGCCACTGTACTAAGGGGACCATTGCCATTGAACATCCCACCAGCCACACTTAACATACTCATTTGCCTATAGCTCACACTGTCATCCAGCTCGACGTCTTTGGGTCCTTCATCAGCATCGGGCCACTCTGAAGGTGAACTGGGATAAGGACTGTGTAAGACTCAATCGGTTGTTCGGTCTTCTGTAACATCCCCTGTCAGAACTTTTGACACTTTGCTCCATGTTCTATCACAGCTTGACTTGGTGAACGATGATTCAATGTCCCCATCTCCCAACTCGAGTGGCAGGAAGTTTGCACACAAAAGGAAGTTGCGATGCACTAAATTTTCATGCCCATTGCTGATGTTCTTGATACAGTAGGTATGATATCTTGGGTCTCTTGCAACCACCACATATGGGGTAGACTCCCATTTGTCCGCCAACTTCCTGCAACCCTTTTCACCCTTGTTGGACAGCAGAACTAGATCTCCCTCCACAATGTTGTGACCTTTGGTCTTGTTATACACCTCGGCCTGGCGCTGCTGGCCGCATTGACATGGGCAGATGATAGCGCCTCTCATAGATGCTCCCTCAACTTAAGGACATATTTGTCATAGTTGACGATGTCGCAGTCTCTTTCCATGTTGTGGAACATCACATCGACTGGGAGTCTAGAGGTTCTTCCATACATTAAGTAGAGTGGAGCATATCCTTTTGACTCATGGGCGATGCAGTAGTAGACAAAAGTCAACGTCTGCAACATCTGGGGCCATTTCTGCTTCGATCTTGGAGGTAGTGCTCTGATCATATTTCCCAGTCTCCAGTTAAAGCGTTCAACAGCACCATTTCCCATGGGGTGACACACTGTTGTCCTCGATTTCTTCACTCCAGTGATCAGCAACAACTCTTGGATCAGCTGGCTCTCGAAGTTAGCTCCTTGATCGGAGTGAATTCTCTTTGGGAAGCCGTAGACACAAAAGTATCGGTCCCAGAGCTGGCAAGCAACTTGCTTTGCTGTTTGATCATGACATGGCAAGGTGTGAGCTATTTTTGTGAAATGGTCAGTAATGACCAGGACATCCACATTCTTTCCATTTGGGACTTCAGCTGGCCAGAAATCAATACAGACCATCTCAAGAGGTCTTGATGACTTTATACTTTTGAGAAGGACTCTACCTTTGGATTCTGGTGTCTTGCTCACCACACAGTGCTTGCAGGACCTGACATACTCCCGAACATCCCATTCCATGTCAGTCCAGAAAAATCTGTTTCACCAGATATAGAGTTCTGGACTGTCCTTGGTGCCCGGCCTCATCATGGATGCCTTGCAGAGCTTGCTTGACCAGTGCTGCAGCGATGACATACTGGTAGCGCTTCTTCCCAGTCAGTGGGTCTTTGAAGACTTGGTACAGGATGCCATCCAACATCTTCAGCTTGTCCCACTGGTTTAGTGTTTTCTAGACTTTGAGAGGCTAGAAAACAGTATCTGCCTCCTGCCACCTGTCACATAGTGGATGACTCTTGCCAGTACATCATCTCCCTGTTGTTCGTTCTGGAGCTCTTTGAGGAAGAACACAGGTAAGGCACTTTGGCCCGGTGGGATGAGTTTTTGTACATCATGAGTCAACCAGGAGATCGCTCTACCTTTCAATCCCTTCTCCCACTCGATTTGGCCATCCAGGACTGCTGTTACCTCATCATTGCTCATGGAGTGATATCCCACTTCGTGGGATCGTGCTCATCCCAAAGGTGTTTGATGGGGTTAAGGTCAGGGCTTTGTGCGGGCCAGTCAAGTTCTTCCGCACCAAACTCACCCAACCATGTCTTAATGGACCTTGCTTTGTGCACTGGGGCACAGTCATGTTGGAACAGAAAAGGGCCCTCCCCAAACTGTTCCCACAAAGTTGGAGGCATAGAATTGTCCAAAATGTCTTGGTATACTGAAGCATTAAGATTTCCCTTCACTGGAACTAAGGGGTCTAGCCCAACCCCTGAAAAACAACCCCATACCATTAGCCCTCCTCCACCAAACTTTACAGTTGGCATACTGCAGTTAGGCAGGTAACGTTCTCCTGGCATCCGCCAAACCCAGACTCGTCCATCAGACTGCCCGACAGAGAAGCCTGATTTGTCACTCCACAGAACACGTTTCCACTGCTCCAGAGTCCAGTGGCTGCGTGCTTTACACCATTCCATCTGACACTTGGCATTGTGCTTGGTGATTAAGGCTGCATGCAGCTGCTCGGCCATGGAAACCTATTCCATGAAGCTCCCGGCGCACAGTTTTTGTGCTGATGTTAATGCCAGAGGAAGGTTGGAACTCTGCAGTTATCGAGTCAACGGAGCGTTGGCGGCTTTTATGCACTATTGCGTGGTCTGCCACTTCGTGGCTGAGTTGCTGTTGTTCCTAAACGTTTTCACTTTTCAATAATACCACTTACAGTTGATCGTAGAATATCTAGCAGGGAAGAAATTTCATGAACTGACTTATTGCAAAGGTGGCATCCTGTGACAGTACCACACTTTAATTCACTGAGCTCTTCAGAAAGACCAATTGTTTCATAAATGTTTGTAAATGCAGACTGCACGACTAGCTGCTGGACTTTATATACCTGTGGTAATGGGTCTGAATGAAACATCTGAATTCAATGATTAAGAGGTATGTCCCAGTACTTTTGTACATATAGTGTATTTCCAGCACGTCTAGAGCTCATTTGGCCAAACATTTCCACATCTTTGGGAGAAAATATCATTAGCTTTGTTTCAATTCAACAGTAATGAGAACCTTACATGACTTTGCTGCCATTGTTATTTACAATTGTGTTGCAACATGTCCCGAGCATGTAGTCACGTTTGATCAGTCTTTAAAACTAATTGCAATGGACTTTTTCGGATAAATCCATACCATACTCAGTGAATTCACAAGAGATCAATGCAAGTGACCCAAGATCAAATCAGACCCATGGCCTGGTTTGCAAGGCTATATGTTATCATAAATAAATTAGCAAGAGGTCTTGTATGTCTCCCCGGGTGACACAAATTTGCATGTGGGCTTTGGAAAGGTCACGTTTAAAAGCACATACATGCTATAACAACACATTTGAAGCTTGGAAATACAAAGTATGAATGCGCAAAGTTGTGGCAGCAATTCGAGTGTCAGAGCAAAAAGCTTCCCTTGCATGATAGCATCAAGTATCACAAAACCCTTTCTGTTCTTCCCACCCTGAATGCACATGTGTGCATAGCTGACAACTTCCACTGTCACAGACTTAAACTATAAAACACAACCCACAACAACCTGGGGGACTACCAACTCACAAAAACCTGAACCCAGAACCTACCCAGTTTTGCAGATTATTTACTATCGAAAAACCATTCACGTTGTATGGATTTTCTGTCCCCCCAGTCCAGTGCCTCTTCTAGCCTGGAAGAGTAAGTCCCTCTCCATTGTGGCCACCAACAATGGAGAGGGGAAAAACCACACTAGAGAGCCAGCTTCACATTCGCATTCGCATTGGGGGGGGGGGGGTCACAGCGGAATGTTCTGCAATCCACCATTTTGCAATGCAATTCGCTTATCTGTTTACTAATTTACAACAGCTACATTTATACCCTCAAAGTCTGTGTCATTAAATCTACATTGCATTATCTATAATCCATCTCCCTCTGTGGGGGAGATTTTGTCAGAGGTTGTAAGAGCACTGGGGTATTGCTCATTTGAAACAGAAAAGTGATGGGTAAGCTGGAGGCCACTGGTGGTGTTGCTGGTTTACAGTGATGATGAAAGACATTAGCTGTACTCCCGTGGTTGGAATATCTCATTCAATTGTTTATTCATTTTTTATTGCTCTGGCTTTTCTATTCCTGGCTGATTTGGTCTGACATAATGAATCCCACAGAGCTGACCAAAACATGCAGCCCCTATCCATTATGTCTCCAAGCAGAAAAGGCCGTCAAAGTAGCTAAAGGGGTAAGAGGAACACAATTGGATACTACATCAAGCAGTGACTGAAATTAGTAGCAATGTGGGAATTGAAAATGAAGAAGTGTCATTAAAGTGGAAAAAGGTGGAGATCAATCAAAAAAGTGGAACTAAAGTTGCTTCAAATGAGAGATTAAACCAAAACTATTGCTCCAATCCCCAACATTATGAGGAATATGAAAGTTGAAAAAAATCCATGCTAATAAATTATTTAAGAAAAGAAGAAGAAAGCCACTTTATTTTGTCATTGTGCAGTTTCAGACTCAGGTCACACCAACATAGTGTCAGAACATCACTTCCACCTTTCACAGAACCCTTACAGAATCAAATGGACATCCTGCAATATATTTCTGAATCAAAGAAGGTTGAATCAGTTCATCTGGATACAACGTTTATTGACAGATACTACATTTCATCACTCAACTAAGTGACATCTTCAGACTGAAGATGTCACTTAGTTGATCACCTTCTGTGATTTTCTTACATGGGGTATGCATCAAGACATATTTCTGAATCCATCAAATTCCAACAGAAAAGCACTCTGAAGTCTGTCAGTTCCCACTCAGCTGAAGTCCATTAAACATTTTGGCGAAGGAAAAGTATCCGTCCAATAGGGAAAAAAGTTGGCTTTAAATCCATCCATCCATTATTCAAACTGCTTATCCTGCTCTGAGGGTCACGGTGATGCTGGAGCCTATCCCAGTAGTCATTGAGTGGCAAGCAGGCATGTGGTATGAAACAATGGAGATGCTGCTCCTAACTGAATAGTAGTAGTTTGTTTCTAGTGAGCAGTTGAAAATGGTTTCATTTGCTGAAACCACATTTGTAACAAGTAAACTCTATCAAAACAAAGGGCCCTAGGGAACAAAAAAGGTGTCGAACTATTTTCCCATGGAGTTGACTCCCACCCAGGGCTGTAATATACTCATGCAGAAACTGTGTAGTGGGTATGCAACTGTTTAATCCTTTAAGAAATATATTCTGAACAATCAGCTATAGAATCAGGAATCAGGAAAAATGTATTTGCCATTTCATCTTATGTACTAGTACATGCACAAAAGAAACAAAATTCCGTTTCCCCCAGCCCACAGCAGTGCAACAGAAAAGACAAAAACACATATCCAAAAACCTCCAAAAACAAAACCAGCAAAAACATACAAAATAGAGAGAACAAAGCAAAATCAGCCAACAACACAGTCCACCCAGCACATCACAGTCCAAAAACTCCACCGCCCAGAGAACGAATGCCAGGCAGGATGACTGTTGGAACTGCCGGTCTGCATGGGCTAGCAGTTAGCTTAGCCTGCCCCACTTCCGCATCCTGTCAGACTGCCCTCAGTGTTTCCTCTTCAGGCGCAGCTCCAGGCAGGGCCGTGGTCCTTGGGCCCATCAGATGTCGCAAACCCTAATCCCTCAGCCAATCCAACACTAGAGAGCTCCAGCCAAATGCCTTCAACACACCTCCCCGCACTCCACAAGACGACACAAATGCATATTCAGACAAAAACACTGCACAGTTGACGCTAGGTGAGGCCGCCACCAAGACCGCCTTGGTGTTTCCTCTCGGGCAGGGACGTGGGCTAGCAGTTAGCTTAGCCTGCCCCGCCTGCCTCCTCCTCGAGCCCACAGGACGCAGCAGACCAAGCTCTCTCAGCTGATCCAGTGCCAGCTCTCCTAGCCAAATGAAATCGATGATCAAAATAAAACTTCATACAACACAAACTTAGACGCAGATGTAGACGTGGACAGACAATGCATAATTGGTGCTGGGTAAGACCGCTGCAAATGCGAGTCTGTGTCGCCATCTTCCCACCTTATTGTGTCACACCAGAATGGAATTAGTCAGAAACCAACAAGTGGGAGCCAACAGAACCCAGAATATTCTGCTGACGTCAGCTTCAAGCCATGACAGGCGGTTTGTCTTTAAAGTAAACAAGTTCGTGCTTGTGGACATGTGAATGTAACAGAGCATTGACAGAATTTATTGCTGAGTAAACATATTTTTTAGGTGCAGATTTAGGTCTTGAGACCTGAATTGGGACCAAATCTGGTCTATCTGCAAGCCAAGACCGATACACCTGTTTAGACAAGAGCATAGCAATCACTGACCTCTGACCCGACCCAGGTTAGGACTGAGTTCAGGACTTCAAGCGTCTCAGTCCTAACAGTTCATCTGCATAGAGGGTGACAGAGAGAATAATGATGGGAGACTAAGTGCCAATAGAGGTAAAGTAGGGTGGAAAGCAACTAAGGCTGTTGGGTGAGGCTAAGACTGGTTTCATCAAAGCCTCTGATGATAAGGAGGACAATTACAATGGCTAATGTAATCAACAGCTGAAATATACACAATGACATATTAAAGTGCATATAATTGTGTGTGGCAATGTATGTGTGTGTGCATAAGGGGTGGGTAGGGAGGTAAAGAAAGATTAGATTTGTTGCAGGGAAAACGAGGAAAGAAAAGGCCAGAGAGGGACAGATAGAATGAAAGGGAATTAGGCAGAGAGTGATGAAGAGCGAGAGAGAGAGAGAGAGAGAGAGAGAGAGAGAGAGAGAGAGAGAGAGAGAGAGAGAGAGAGAGAGAGAGAGAGAGAGAGAGAGAGTGTCACACTCATAAAAATTCATTCCAAGAAAACTCTCCAATATAAAGTCAGCAGGGACATTCTGCTTTATAAGCAATAAGAATTCATTTTTTCTGCTTAACCTCCATCTTTAAACAGAAGTAGGACACTACTTTTAATTGCATCTCTCAAAGAACGCATATTACTGCAGGGGCTATTTGGCCTGACAACAAGTGAGATGATACTGTACAAGTCTAGTCAAGTTGAGATAAAAGAAACGTTTAACACATGTTTAACATAACAGATTTGTCCCAAAGCGCTTCAGGTTTGGGACAAAGGACTCCAACTACAGATCAAACTGGATGGGAGTGATGCATCATCTCTGAAGCTTCTGACATGGACTTTGTCTCACCCACACTGTTGTGTAGATGTATATAGACTTCGTAAACCCCAGGTTCAGTTTACAGTCTTACAGATACTAGGCTGTGAGCCAACACATACAAGTATAATCCCAACAAGAGACAAGCTCAAAACTTCATGTTCCTTTTTCTAACTTACACATCACCCTTTTTATGCAATGAGAAATAAAGAGCAGGGGCAGGGCACTGAGCTGAGCCAAGCTACTCCCTGCATACACATAACACACAGTCACCTATAGTAGGTATAGTATGTATCATATGTATCCTATGTATAGTATGTTCATTCTTCAACCAGAGGTCATAGAGCTTTTCAACAATAGTTCTCATCAACTTTTCTATGACTCCTCCAGAGTTTTTAGCTTCATTTCCATAATCAAAAGAAACTTTTGTGTAGTTGAAAAGGAGTGTTTTAACACTTTACATGATGTGAAGGTCAGTGTGTAATTCAAATACTGTATATGACCCATTCTACAACTTCTGCAAACTTGCATGTACATAATGTTCATTTTAAAGCCCTGCTGTCATGTTCTACCCACTGTTACTTCATTTTTTTTCTCTGATCAGTCAATCATTCATTCAATCATGCATTCATTATCCAAACCGCTTGTCCTGCTGTCAGGGTCGCAGGGATGCTGGAGCCTATCCCAGCAGTCATTGGACAGCAGGCGGGCAGACACCCTAGACAGGTCGCCAGACCATCACAGGACACACACACACACACACACACACACACACACACACACACACACACACACACACACACACACACACACACACACACACACACACACACACACACACACACACACACATTCACACCTAGGGACAATTTAGTATGGCAGATTCACCTGACCTACATGTCTTTGGACTGTGGGAGGAAACCGGAGAACCCGGAGGAAACCCACACAGACACGGGGAGAACATGCAAACTCCACACAGATGATGACGTAGGATGACTGCCAAGGTTGGACTACCGCGGGGCTCGAACTCAGCACCTTATTGCTGTGAGGTGACCACACTAAACACTGCACCGCCCTGTCAGTCAGTCAATCATCAACAGAGTTAAAGCTGGTTTTGTCACATTCTCATGACTTTTTTCCAAAACATTTACCAAATGAGAAGTCTCCATAACTGTTTGAGGGCCTGAAATTGTATTTTCAAATTTACTGTCTCTTCCAGGACTTTCAGGACTGTATGAACCCTGTTCAACATGCAACAATTGTAACTCATTCTAATTATCTCGGTATCTTTTTTGAACAGTGTGAAGCCACAGCATGTCTTTCAGCAGGATGACAGGGTATCTGCTCAAGTCACCAGGAGACGGTATGACGTGTTACCAATCAGCCTGTTTCTTTAACCTTGGGATATTACACTATTTCCAGAGGAACCAAGAGACTTTAGACAAACTTTCCTATTTGGTATCCATGATTTCCGCTTCTGGTGTGGGAAGATGGCGGCGCAAATTCATGTTTGCAGCAGCCTCACCCAGTACTGTCCATGCAGTGTCTTTGTCCACGTCTGCATCTAAGTTGGTCTTCGTTTGATGGCTGGGAGAGCTGGTGCTGGATCGGCTGGGAGAGCTTGGTCTGCTGCATCCTGTGGGCCCAGGGACTACGGCCCAAAGAGGTAACACCGAAGGCGGTCTGACAGGATGCGGAAGCAGGGCAGGCTAAGCTAACTGCTAGCTCACACAGATCGGCAGTTTCGATAACACCGAGGGCAGTCTGGCGATGGCCTCGCCTAGCATTAGCTGTGTTTTTAGTGTTGTTGTGTGGAGTGTGGGGAGGTGTGTCGAAGATGTCTGGCTGGGAGAGCTGGCATTGGATCAGCTGAGGGAGCTTGGTCTGCTGCATCCTGTGGGCCGAAGGACCACGACCCTGACCGGAGCTGCGCCCAAAGAGGAAACACCAAGGGTTATCTGATACGACGCGAAGTGAGGCAGGCTAAGCTAACTGCTAGGCCATCCAGACCGGCAGTTCCGACAGTCATCCTGGCTGGTGTTTGTTCTCCTGGACAGCGATTTTTTTTTTCATTTTAGTTTAGATAGTTCGGATATATGTGTTCTTGTAGTTTTTGGATATATGTTTTTGTCTTTGTGTTGCACTGCTGTGGGAAACGATGTTTCGTTTCATTTCATGCGCGCAAGTGCATGAAATGAAATGTCAAATAAAGTGATTGTGATTCTGATATAAACAAGTTCAATGATAAGATTTAAGCCTTCTAAGAAGACCAAAAATATTATGGAAGAGGCTGGAAGTCCAAACTCTAGTAAAGCTTTTTTTTTCTTTCTTTTTTTCCTCAGAAGAGTGGACTCATTACGACCACAGTCACTCCAGCGCCGAGGCTTCGTTGGTTTGTGGAAAGCTATAGAGTAAGAAAACACACACATATAGACTCAATCAGGCAGGATGATTAACAAAACACAACGCACGTGTAAAAGACACATTATACAACGACCTGAAAATAAAAGGTGTATATTTATGCACACATATATATCATCTGTAAATGAATATACATAATTATGTTAACATGAATAATACTGTTATAAACAACACTGCTGTGACAGTTCAAACCTCTACCAATGCTGAGTGACCGCACCCCCCCCCCCACAACATCCCACACACGTCTCCTCGTTATGACTTCCCTGGTCGAGCTAATAACTAGGAAGTACATTTCCTTTCTGGCTGGCTGGCTGGCTTGGGGGTGTTGTTAAAAGGATTACAGTGGTTTAAACTGGTTTTATTAATCAAACTGTGTTATCATTCGGTCCCCCCACTGTAAGAGATTCCAGACGTTCCCTAACTCATCATTATGGATATTTCCCTAAAAGTAAACAGAATTCGTGCACAGACCCACCTGCTCAAAATTTTGTGAGAATCCATTGATCTGATTTGGAGATTTCTGCTGCTGGACAGACACATTCAAACAGACTGACTGATAGACAGATAGACAGAAAGACAGACAGAGAGACAGACAGACTGATAGAAAGACAGACAGACTGACTGATATAGACAGATTGACTGACTGATAGACAGACAGAAAGACAGACTGACTGATAGACAGACAGACAGACAGAGACAGACTGATAGAAAGACAGAATGATAGAAAGACAGAGATTGACTGATAGAAAGACAGACAGACTGATAGACAGGCAGACAGGCAGACAGACTGACTGGCTGATAGACAGAAAGCCAGACAGATAGACAGACAGACTGCTAGAAAGCAAGAGACTGATTGATCAACAGAGAGATAGACTGCCTGATAGAAAGACAGATAGACAGACAGACTGACTGACTGATAGACAGAAAGACAGACAGACAGATAGAAAGACAAACAGACTAACTAATAGACAGAGACAGGCTGATAGAGAGAAAGACATATAGACAGAGACAGACAGACAGACAGACAGACAGACAGACAGACAGACAGACAGACAGACAGACAGACAGAGACAGACTGACTGACAGACAGACTGTTAGAAAGACAGAAAGGCAGATTGACTGATAGACAGAAAGACAGACAGATAGAGAGACAGACAGACTGACAGAAAGACAGAGACTGATTGACAGACAGAGAGACAGACTGCCTGATAGAAAGACAGACAAACAGACAGAAAGACAGGGAGACAGACTGATAGAAAGACAGACAGGCAGACAGACAGACAGTCTGATAGAAAGATAGACAGATTAACTGCTAGACAAGCAGACAGACTGCCTGATAGAAAGACAGACAAACGGACAGACAGACGGACAGTCAGATAGATAGACAGACTGATAGAAAGACAGACAGACTGACTGATAGACAGACAGTCAGGCAGACAGACTGCCTGATAAAAAGACAGATAGACGGACAGACAGACAGGACAGAACCCATAACCTTCTTGCAAACATAACACAGTCAATTCATGAAACTGAGGTAGGGGCAGCATGTCTGATGCTGACGTGAGAAGATGTCTGGGTTGCAGTAATCAGGAGAACCAAAGGAAGCCACAAAGCTGGAAATGCCTGTTTGGTCTACGCACCTACCATTTCCCCCAATAACAAGAGAGCGTGCAGGGCTTTTCTTCATATCCTGTAAAAATGTCTTGAAATCGTTTTTTTTTTTTTGAAGGACATGGAGTTGGAACAAATACTGTGACTTCAAGTGGTTTGTAGGGTAAACCAGTTGTATTGTTGAAAAGAGGAAACTGAAATTGATATTTTACTGAGGGATCACAAAACACTGCTACTACAGCGAATATACAAACTATAACAATAATGGCTATTCAAAACAAATGACTGCTTGTGTACTATTTTTCATACAAAAGGAATTCTAATACTGTAAACAAACAAGGGTGCCAAGCAAATATCCAAACTGATTATTGATGGTGACAGAGAAGGTAAAATATCGTTCAAAGCTCAGTTTGTTGGATTTTTTTTAAAAGGATTATAGATGTGACACGTGAATAACTACAATCAAAGTCCTGCTAAGATGGAAGGAGACAGATTTCTCATGTCGATACCCATTTGTCTGCTTTCTGTCTGATCATCGTAGGTGACACAAGTAAGTAACAGTGTAATGAATGACGACATGCCCACACCTGTTTCCTCTGTGTAAGCTAGCTTGCAGGACACACCCCTGGTACATCTCACACACACGTCAGAAAACCACAGAAAGCAGGTGGAGTAATGTCATGCAAGACGACACTGATTTAAAATGAAAATGATGGTTTCCTATTTCCCAAGAAAAGGTTTCACCACCAGAAGATGACAGGAAAACGAGATTTGCGCCTGATTGAATATTGACAGATGTGGCAAGATGTGTTGGTTAATTTTGACAGGTTTTCCCACATCTAGCTTGAGTTTACAACACATGAATGTCTTCCAAAAAGCGGCGTCTAACAGCACGGGTTATGCAAAGCTAGCTTGGAGACAAAATTCTTTAATAGATGGCTTTCAAATTATGGGTTAGAGAAAGAGAAAGGCAAGGTTTGTGTGAGCCACACTTAGTGGCCTAATGTTCTTATTCAAGTGGGGAATTTCACAAAAAGAAGAAATAATTACGCACATATAATACTGTAACGATCACGGATGAATAGGCTCAGTAGCCCTTGGCTAAGGGGTCGGACCCTTTAGTCAACTGGTTAATGTTGTCACCCGCGGTGCGGGAGACACGGGTTCGCGTCCCGGCTGTGGCGACGGTTCCCGGGCTGCCCTCCTCCTTCGCTACATTGGTGTCATCCCGTGTCTCCCGCACCACGGGCGACTACGTTAACCAGTCGACTAAAGGGTCCAACCCGTTAGCCAAGGGCTAAACGAGCCTATTCATCCGTGATCATTACAATACGGTCTGTGGACGCTGTACCAGACTTTTGTGGTGAAGAGGGAGCTGAGCTGCAAGGCAAAGTTCTCAATTTACCAGTCAATCTTCGTTCCACCCCTCACCTGTGGTCATGAGCTTTGGGTAGTGACCGAAAGGGTGAGATCGCGGATACAAGCGGCTGAAATTAGTTTCCTCCGTAGGGTGTCTGGGCTCAGCCTTAGAGATCGGACATCCGGAAGGAGCTCGGCGTAGAGCCGCTGCTCCTTCACGTCGAAAGGAGCCAGTTGAGGTGGTTCGAGCATCTGATTAGTATACCTCCCGGACACCTTCCTTTGGAGGTTTTCCGGGCACGTCCAACTGGGAGGAGACCCCGGGGTAGACCCAGAACTCACTGGGGGGACTACATGTCCAATCTGGCCTGGGAACGTCTTGGGACCCCCCGGGAGGAGCTGAAGGGTGTTGCTGAGGAGAGGGACGTCTGGAGTACCCTACTTAGCTTGCTTCCACCACGACCCGACCCCGGAGAAGCAGCTGATGATGAGACGAGATGAGATGAGATAATATTGTACCTTTAATGACAATCCTTGGCTAGTGAACTAAAAAGAATACCTGATATAAGGAATTTATTTGGGTGAGTTGGTTTTAGAGCACAAAATGATTATGCAAGCAAACACTGGCCAACATTCTGTAGCAAGATTGAGCCTCCGGAGAAACAGTTTACTTGATCCTAGGTGTTGTAAAATAAGAAACAACCCAAAACAAGTGAACATTTACAGTACGTTTAGTGGCCTCTGAGCGATATAATGCTCGATTCTCTGGAAAGTTTCATTTCAATTTTGCACCAATTATGGGAAACAACAAAACAAAAATTGCCTATGACTTCTGTTTCTTTGAGGTCGATGGATTGTTCAGACTTCATGCATATCGACCTGGACAAGTACCTAGATAGACTTTCCTTCGACTCTCTTCTCCACACAGTATGCTGTGCTGCATGGTGGCACAGAAGGTTGTGAGGTGTAACAAACAATAGTGACTCGTAACACACCTGCAAACACTAGTTGTTTCCGTAGGGGCGGGTGAAGGGGTGGGAACGCTCCACTCCTGACTCGCCGACTGCTCATCTTGTTGTTGATTTTGTTGTTTTCCAGGTCATAGAGAAATACCAGATCACACCACAACTTCAGACTTCAACCAGCTGTCAACAGCCTGAACCTTAACACCCTGAGTTGTCCGCTAACAGTTTGACCTTTATTTTCTACTTATAAGCTGGTTCATTATTGTTCTTTTTTTTCCTCTGTCTTAAATCTAAAGATTTTCAGATCAACTAAATTGAATCATCCTGATTGTTATGAGAATGGATAATTTGCTGTTTGAGGTATTTTAACGTATCAGTTAAGTTCATGAAATCAACCAAATCATGTAACCCATAGAGCCATGCAACGTGCTGGCCTAGCAAACTCTCTGTTAACATGCAAACACTTTAAATGGGGGACGAGACAGTGACCTGGAGCATAAAAACAAAAAACAAAAAATATATCTATATATATTCATAACACACAAAATAAATTTTCATGGCACCCTGGGAGGAGGGTTTTATTTTTCCTTATTTTCTCATTATATAAAAAGCACCCACACCCCCCGTGCTTTCTTTGCATAAACAATTCAATGGAATCCGTTGCAACTAGAAGGTAAAACCATTAAGGTTCACTTATCAGGATCTTTTGTCTGTCAGGTTCAAGGCCGAAAAGGTAAAGGACTGGCCTAGGTCATGACAAGGTAGAGAAAATGCTGAGCAGTTGCCACGACGATGCCTTTCACAGCATGCCAGAAAGACATTCAGTAAATCCTTCAGGGTAATGGTCCGGAATGACAGAGACACATTTTGACCCTATTTGGAATTGAGTGTATCTCAGTCAGGCTTTCATAATTCCTTTAGGGCGCATCTCTGTCAGTCCTCTGTCAGCACACACACACACACACACACACACACACAGAGAGAGAGAGAGAGAGAGAGAGAGAGAGAGAGAGAGAGAGAGAGAGAGAGAGAGAGAGAGAGAGAGAGAGAGAGAGAGAGAGAGAGAGAGAGAGAGAGAGAGAGAGAGAGAGAGAGAGAGAGAGAGAGAGAGAGAGAGAGAGAGAGAGAGAGAGAGAGAGAGAGAGAGAGAGAGAGAGAGAGCGAGCGAGAGACAGAGACAAAGACAGAGACAGAGAGACGGAGACAGACAGACAGACAGACAGACAGACAGACAGACAGACAGACAGACAGGAAAGAGAAGGAGACAGAGAGGAGAGAGAGAGAGAGAGAGAGAGAGAGAGAGAGAGAGAGAGAGAGAGAGAGAGAGAGAGAGAGAGAGAGCGAGAGACAGAGACAAAGACAGAGACAGAGAGACGGAGACAGACAGACAGACAGACAGACAGACAGACAGACAGACAGACAGACAGACAGACAGACAGACAGACAGACAGGAAAGAGAAGGAGACAGAGAGGAGAGAGGGGGAGAGAGGAAAGAAAGACAGAGAGAGAGAGAGAGAGCAAGAGGAGAGAGAGACAGAGGAGACAAAGACAGGGACAGAGAGAGAGAGAGAGAGAGACAGACAGAGAGGAGAGAGAGACAGAGAGGAGAGAGAGGAGAGAGACAGACAGACAAAAAGGAGAGAGAGACAGACAGACAGAGGAGAGAGACAGAGAGGAGAGAGAGACAGAGCAAGAGAGAGAGAACGAGAGAGAGAGAGCGAGAGAGAGAGAGAGAGAGCAACAGAGAGAGAGAGCGCGACAGAGAGAACATGGGGTATTTTTCCATGACGTCTTGTGTGTTTGCGTGCATCTCTACCCGTATCTGTATCTGTGGGTGTGGGTGGGTGTGTGTGTGTGTGTGTGTGTGTGTGTGTGTGTGTGTGTGTGTATGGTAGAGTGGGTGTGGCCATGAAAGATGCCATTCTGGGCAATCAGCTGGAAGTTGCTTAACAGAGAGACAGAGCACACAGTGAATCACCGCAAGAATAAAAGTACGTTTTCAATGAAATTCCCTGAAATCTTGACCGGTCTGGGACGGGTAAAACCTGTTCCAGAGACAACACGGGAGATGTGAGCAGAATGGGCCATGCAAAGCATTGTGTTGTATAGCTCAGAGAGACAACATAGAAACACAGGTTCAAAAGAAGAGACATTAGCTAAGTAATTCCACCTAGGAAAATCAGATCAGATCAGATTTTCCATTGATGAAGTCTGAAAAGACAATCAAGTCTGAGAAAGTGGATATGCAAAAAAAAAACAAAAAAAACACAATAACTCACTAAGAACCCATACCACAACATAGATTTTGCCACAATGAGTTTGACAACATGTCCACAAAATTTCCAAACTTCTGTGATTGCAAAAACAATTCTTGCCCAAAACTGTGACATCAAACTTGAAATAAAGTCCTGAGGAAACCAAACATATGAGCTCTGATGCCTCACACTGTCTGTCATGACAGTGTGGCCCACAGGAAACTTAGTTACGCCAGATTGCAAATGCACAGCTTCGCTCTCTTTTCAGTTTTGCTTCCTGTCTTTTTTTTTGTCGTGCTGTCATGCTGCAGGGGAAATTGTTGTAGAAGCCACCTATGGAATGGTAGTAGCAAGGTAACGTGAGATCCCCAATCATACACACGTCCACACATATGGGGGATCCAACCAAGCTGTAATCACTTTTCCATATCTGCCTTCACATTACATGCTGCGACACGTTGTAAACATGCAACAACACCGTTTGTTTATGAAGGCAGGCCCTGTTTTGTTTTCAGGAATAAAGGACAACGTTATGAAGAGAAGTCTCCACACAACAGCATTGAATCTAGCATTGCAGAAATTTCTAAAGTTTCCAGCTTCCTCAAAAAAAATGGAGCAACTCATATAGATAGATAAGCGCTGTGGCTGAGGTGGCCAGCTGCCCAGTCCACATGATCCTCATTTCAGTCTCAGCTTTTGCAAGCTAAATTCCTTTTGTAATTCATCATAAGACCGAACGACTTTATAGGAAGTACACGGAGCGCTATCCCCTAAACACACCAGTTTTCTGGTCCTGATTTGTGTTCGGTCTGCTCTCTCTTGCTGCCCATCTCATTTTCTCTTATCAGCACAAAAGGAAATGAGTGAGCCAATTCTCTGTAAGCAAGAAGGAGGAGAGAGAGTGGTGAAAACAGATTGAATGATGGACTAAATGACTTTCAACAAGTAGGTATTTGAATCAGAAATCCTATACTGAATACTGATAACTGTGTTTTCACAGAGTCCCTATTGTTGACATTCTGTTTATTTGAGGATTAACTGAACAATGATAAAAATGTTAAGGTTGTTCAAAAGAGCTTGTCCTTGGGCTGAATATTTGAATATTTGTCACCTCTCGTGTTAAAGATATTTTAGATTTTTGCTAGGTGTACTGAATTTAATGGCATGTGTAGCAAGTATATCTTAATAAGGGCAACTATTTCTTAAAAAAAAAAGCAAAACACTTCATCGGGTAATCCTAGAATGCAATAAGACACCAAAGACTGATTAAATTATTCACGACAAACGACAGACCTGCATCCAAAAAGGGATACAGATTACTGCAATTGATTATAGCATGTTTAACTTGGATCTACACTATAAAATATACAAAAAAACAAACACTATATATATATATGGCATGAAACAGGCTTGTACTGTCTCATAATTTACTTGACTCACTGGATTATTTTGATCCTTATTTGTAGAGCACTTCCCCTACTGTTGAGTGTTTCATTTAACAAAGTTATATATATATATACATACATACACACACACACACACACACACACACACACACACACACACACACACACACACACATACATACATACATACATACATACATACATACATACATACATACACACACACACACATATATATATATATATATATACACACACACACACATATATATATGTGTGTGTGTGTGTGTGTGTGTGTGTGTGTGACTTTTTTTACACTAAGCCTTTGTTTTAAAATGGCTCTGTGCTAAACAGTTCACTTATTTACATCTTTTGGACATAAACTGGTTTCCACTAAAGCCTCTAGGACAGTCTAGTTTTGCACATTATTTGTGTTGAGGTGCCTTATGATGACTGAACTCATCATCTGGATTCACTGTAAATATTTTGCATAGCCTCACACCTACTCTCACGGTATGCAAAAACAGTTACATAAGGTGTTAACAAAAGACAAAAATATTTAGGCTGACAACCGTAGTTTGTCCGTCAACATGCTAACACTGAACCATTTATCTTGCACTGCATTCACATGCTCCTCCCCATGGTCCCACTTCTCCAGTCAGTAAGTTGTTCTTCTGCCTTCGGTATGTTCATGAGCTTTTAAATAAACATGTTTAAACATGTTGTTAAACATGTTTTACATATTTTATCATTGTCTATATATATATATACACTGCTCAAAAAAATAAAGGGAACACATAAGCAATGCAATGTAGCTCCAAGTCAATCACACTTTTGAGATATCAACCTGTCCAGTTAGGAAGCAACACTGATTTGTGAATCAATTTCACCTGTTGGTAAATTGTCTAATTTCCACCTGGTGGAAATTAGACAATTTGCAAGACAACCCCTATAACAGGAATGGATTTGCAGGTGGTGGCCACAGACCATTTGCCTGTCCTCATCTTTTCTGGCCGATCTTTGGTTAGTTTTTCATTTTGCTAGTGCCCTCACCACTAGAGGTGGCATGAGGCGGTATCTGCAACCTACAGAAGTTGCTCAGGTAGTGCAGCTCATCCAGGATGGCACATCAATGCGTGCTGTGGCAAGAAGATTTGATGTGTCTCCCAGCACAGTGTCCAGAGCATGGAGGAGGTACCAGGAGACAGGCCAGTACACCAGGAGACGTGGAGGGGGCCGCAGGAGGACAACAACCCCGCAGCAGGACCGCTATCTGGTCCTTTGTGCAAGGAGGAACAGGAGGAGCACTGCCGGAGCCCTACAAAACGACCTTCAACAGGCCACTAATGTGCAGGTTTCTGCCAAACAGTGAGAAACAGAATGCATGAGGATGGTATGAGGGCCCGACGTCCACAATTGGGGCCTGTGCTCACAGCCCAACACCGTGCAGCCCGATTGACCTTTGCCAGAGAACATCTTGGTTGGCAGATTCGCCATTGGCACCCTGTGCTCTTCACAGATGAGAGCAGGTTCACACTGAACACATGTGACAGACGTGAGAGAGTCTGGAGACGCTGTGGAGAACGTTCTGCTGCCTGCAACATCCTCCAGCATGACCGGTTTGGCGGTGGGTCAGTGATGGTCTGGGGAGGCATATCCTTGGAGGGCCGCACAGACCTCTACGTGCTAGCCAGAGGTACCATGACTGCCATTAGGTACCGGGATGAGATCCTCAGACCCATTGTCAGACCATATGGTGGTGCAGTGGGCCCTGGGTTCCTGCTCATGCATGACAATGCTCGTCCTCATGTGGCCAGTGTGTCAGCAGTTCCTGTATGTCGAGGGCATTGATGCTATGGACTGGCCTGCACGTTCCCCAGACCTGAATCCAATCGAGCACCTCTGGGACATCATGTCTCGTACCATCCGCCAACGCGATGTCGCACCACAGACTGTCCAGGAGTTGACCGATGCCCTGATCCAGGTCTGGGAGGAGATCCCTCAGGAGACCATCCGTCGTCTCATCAGGAGCATGCCCAGACGTTGTAGGGAGTGCATACAGGCACGTGGAGGCCACACACACTATTGAGCCTCATTTTGAATCGTCTTGAAGAATTTCCACAGAAGTTGGATCAGCCTATGTTCTCATTTTCCACTTTGATTTTGAGTATGATTCTGAATCCAGCCCTTAATGGGCTAATGATTTTGATTTCCATTGATCATTCTTAGGTTATTTTGCTCTAAACACATTCCTCTGTCTAATAAATAAAGATTTTCAGCTGAAATATTTCATTCATCGAGGTCTATATTGTGTTTTTAGGTGTTCCCTTTATTTTTTTGAGCAGTATATATATATATATATATATATATATATATATATATAAATTATATATATATACACTACCGTTCAAAAGTTTGGGATCACCCAAACAATTTTGTGTTTTCCATGAAAAGTCACACTTATTCACCACCATATGTTGTGAAATGAATAGAAAATAGAGTCAAGACATTGACAAGGTTAGAAATAATGATTTGTATTTGAAATAAGATTTTTTTTACATCAAACTTTGCTTTCGTCAAAGAATCCTCCATTTGCAGCAATTACAGCATTGCAGACCTTTGGCATTCTAGCTGTTAATTTGTTGAGGTAATCTGGAGAAATTGCACCCCACGCTTCCAGAAGCAGCTCCCACAAGTTGGATTGGTTGGATGGGCACTTCTTTGAGCAGATTGAGTTTCTGGAGCATCACATTTGTGGGGTCAATTAAACGCTCAAAATGGCCAGAAAAAGAGAACTTTCATCTGAAACTCGACAGTCTATTCTTGTTCTTAGAAATGAAGGCTATTCCATGCGAGAAATTGCTAAGAAATTGAAGATTTCCTACACCGGTGTGTACTACTCCCTTCAGAGGACAGCACAAACAGGCTCTAACCAGAGTAGAAAAAGAAGTGGGAGGCCGCGTTGCACAACTGAGCAAGAAGATAAGTACATTAGAGTCTCTAGTTTGAGAAACAGACGCCTCACAGGTCCCCAACTGGCATCTTCATTAAATAGTACCTGTTAGAGCCTGTTTGTGCTGTCCTCTGAAGGGAGTAGTACACACCGGTGTAGGAAATCCTCAATTTCTTAGCAATTTCTCGCATGGAATAGCCTTCATTTCTAAGAACAAGAATAGACTGTCGAGTTTCAGATGAAAGTTCTCTTTTTCTGGCCATTTTGAGCGTTTAATTGACCCCACAAATGTGATGCTCCAGAAACTCAATCTGCTCAAAGAAGTGCCCATCCAACCAATCCAACTTGTGGGAGCTGCTTCTGGAAGCGTGGGGTGCAATTTCTCCAGATTACCTCAACAAATTAACAGCTAGAATGCCAAAGGTCTGCAATGCTGTAATTGCTGCAAATGGAGGATTCTTTGACGAAAGCAAAGTTTGATGTAAAAAAAAATCTTATTTCAAATACAAATCATTATTTCTAACCTTGTCAATGTCTTGACTCTATTTTCTATTCATTTCACAACATATGGTGGTGAATAAGTGTGACTTTTCATGGAAAACACGAAATTGTTTGGGTGATCCCAAACTTTTGAACGGTAGTGTATATATATATATATATATATATATAAAAATTATATATATATTATATTTACATTTATATATATATATATATATATATATATATATATATTTATATTTATTATTTATAAATATTACATGTACATATACTTTAAACAGGTTTAAACATGGATGCTACAAAGAAGATTTTTGATTTTGATATACTTTAATGATCCCCATAGAGAAATTATGCTCTGCGTTTAACCCATCCTAGCTGTGTAGCTAGGAGCAGTGAGCAGCTGCCATGCAGCACCTGGGAACCAACTCCAGTTCGTCTTGCCATGATTTGGTCAAGGGCACAGGAGTACTTGTGTACAGTGTCTTTTTGATGTGGGGGGGGAAACGGGAGTTCCCACAGAAAATCCACCACAGACACAGGGAGAACATGCAAACTCCACACAGAGGATGACCTGGGATGACCCCCAAGGTTGGACAACCCCATGGTTCAAGCCCAAGACCTTCTTGCTGTGAGATGACAGTGCTAACCACTGCACCACTGTGTTGCCCAAGATGTCTTGTATTTTATTGCTCAGACTTGTTGCTGCACAGGTGCATTCCCTAAAACCACTAAAATATTGCTTTACCTGACTTGTTTTCATGGTGAATCAGAATCATGTTTATTGGCCCACATACATGGAATTTGACTCCGGTTTCGTGGCTATCTCAGTGTACTTAATATAGAATAACAACACTACAACACAACAATCTTCAGATATATACACAAGGATTGACTCATACAGGCGAAATAAGAGGGGATAAGGTGCAATGGTGCAGAGAATATATCACAGATGCTGAAATAAATGTTAGCAGGTTACTTAAATACATGTTAATGCTAATAAATAATTTTTCAGACTAATCTAGGTCACTCTATGTGGCCAGCAACTAACAGTTACAACCTAATACCATATAGCTCACCTTACAAATTATACGAGTAAAAAATGGATGCGTGAATTAACAAAACGTTTATTACCCTCAACCAAACATTTACTTTTGTCCACCATGTTTCTGCATATACGACTTCACAAGTTGGCAAGTTCTGTGCCAAAATTTTCACCGACCTTCCAAATTGTTTTTCCAACTTGAAGGAGTTGTAACGTGAATTTTCCCAGTCAGGAACTAATTTTTTTGATTATTCCGACATCACGTGAAGGTACAATTACTGTTCTTGCAAAAAAAGTTAAATCTCCTCTTACTAGTTGAGACCTCATCATATAAAGTGAATTTGTTTTGGTTTTATGTTTCACGTGAAATTCACATTTGTGGTGGCCTCACCCAGTACCGTCCATGCAGTGTCTTTGTCCACATCTGCGTCTAAGTTTGTCTTCATTTGATGGCTGGGAGAGCTGGCGCTGGATCGGCTGGGAGAGCTTGGTCTACTGCGTCCTGTGGGTCCAGGGACCACGGCCCTGCCTGGAGCTGTGCCCGAAGAGGGCAGGCTAAGCTAACTGCTGGCCCATGCAGACCGGCAGTTCCGATAACACTGAGGGTGATCTGGCGGCGGCCTCGCCTAGCGTTGACTGTGTTTTTAGTGTCGTCGTCTGGAGTGTGGGAAAGTGTGTCGAAGGTGTCTGGCTTGGAGAGCTAGCATTGGATCGGCTGAAGGAGCTCGGTCTGCTGCTTCCTGCCGGCCTAAGGACCATGGCCCTGACCAGAGCTATGCCCGAAGAGGAAACACCAAGGTCGCAGAAACGGGGCAGGCTAAGCTAACTGCTAGCCCATGCAGACCAGCAGTTCTGACAGTCATCCTGGCTGGCGTTCGTTCTTCTGGACAGTTTTTTTTATTTATTTTTTTTAGGTTTAGATATATGTGTTAGTTTGGATATGTGTTCTTGTAGTTCTTGGATATTTGTTTTTTTGTCTGTGTTGCACTGCTGTGGGCTGAGGGAAACGATGTTTCATTTCATTTCATGTGCCCAAGTGCATGAAATGAAATGACAAAGTTTCTGATTCTGATTTCTGATTCATAGAACTTGAAATTCAACTAACAACATTGATGAGGTCTCATCCAGCTACCACAAATCTCTCATCTATAGAGAAACACACAAAAGTCAATAATTTGTTATGAGATCCTAAATTTGGTTTAAACATAAGCAGTAAGGGTAAGGGCATTGGCACAGGTGGGGCCTTTAAGGGGAAAAATCTTTTAAAGCATGTTATGGTTCTGATCTACGACCCCTCACATGTAAAAAAGAGTCATGTTCTCCCATTAATAAACTATGAGGAACCATGAAACAAACATGTGAGCACATCAACTTATCAATGTTCCAAGGTATATGAATGAAAAGCTGGTCTTTGTCAATATGTTTATTTGGTTTTTCAGTCAATTTGGCTTTTCAATATGTTTTAGTGTTTTGTAGTCAATTAGGCCCATTGCACGGAATTGAAGATTAGATGTTATTTTATTTTCTTACTTCACTGGTGGTGTGTGTCTAGATAGAGACTTTCCATCGACTCTCATCCACACACAGGGTGTGCTGTGCTGCATGGTGACACGGAATGTTGTGAGGTGTTACAAACAATAGCAACATCTTTCAATAACTCCCAGTAAGTTGTACGTAGGCTATATACTATAAGCAGATAGGCAAACAGATTTGGTTAACCTATGGCCCACAGCTTGACCTTGTCATCAAATAATGTGATCCAGCCTTCCCTTCCTCTGTAGACAAGGCCTGTGTCAAATACTGTCAAAATTTCAACAGTTTTTCATAGTGTCATTTAGCTGATATCAAACGCCACCAGTTTTTTTTTTCCCCTCTTTCTCCCCAATTGTACCTGGCCAACCACCTCGCTCTCCAAGCCGTCCCGGTCGCTGCTCCACCCCCTCTGCCGATCCGGGGAGGGCTGCAGACTACCACGTCTCCTCCGATACATGGAGTCGCCAGCCTCTTCTTTTCACCTGACAGTGAGGAGTTTTGCCAGGGGGATGTAGCGGATGGGAGGATCACGCTATTTCCCCCAGTTCCCTCTCCTCCCTGAACAGGCACCCCGACTGACCAAAAGAGGTGCTAGTGCAGCGACCAAGACACATACCCACATTTGGCTTCCCACCCGCAGATACAACCAATTATGTCTTTAGGGATGCCCAACCATGCTGAAAGTAACACAGGGATTTGAACCGGTGATCCCTGTATTGGTAGGCAACGGAATACACTGCTATGCTACCCAGATGCCCAAATGCCATCAGTTTTGACCCGACTTACTCATAATTGTCTCTTAGTGAAACTGGTTGTTTTATGCCACATAAGAAGGCTTGTTGAGAAAATGGACTCAGCACCAAACTTAGGTTATCTTAGAACCAAAGACAGGATTTGTAGGAGGCGTCAAAGCCTTGGATGATGTGGTTCTGTGAACCTTAAAGTAAACTTTCTTTCTTTCTTTTTTTTTGTGCAAATTAAAAAATACAAAAAGTGAAAAATCTTTTCATTCCCTTTTGGTTGAAAGAATTTTAATGATTATTTGAAATAATTCTGAACTCACCAACTTTATAAGTAGAAATGATTTTAAATTACAAGAAACTTATATGGTTTTGATAGAATTTAGCATTTGCCAACATTAAGGGAAAGTATGTAGGAAATGTATCATCATCTGATATCATCCGACAAACTCTAATTCAGAAAGCAAGTTGTTATCCTAAATCAATTGACTAAGAGAGAGATAAGCCTCTGATGCATTTTACACAAGACCTTGCTGTCTGTCTCAAATTATTAGGCCTTAAATCAATTTAAGAAAATGTGCACAATCAACTGGTCAGCCTCAAGCCCCTTTTAGTTGAGTCATTGCCAGCAATTCCATTCACATTCATCAGACATGCTTTGTCTTGCTGATGTCGTAGAAATATAGAGCAGCGTGCATGTAGATCTGAAAAAAAAATTATGTGGACATGTGTGCCTAACCCTAACCCTAACTACTAACAGAGTGGAAAATTTTGAGCTAAGTTAGCCTTAGTGCTCTCAGTGATCCAGATTTAGCTAGCTAACCTTCTACACATAAACAGAACTTTTATCCATCCATCCAATATCTGAACCGCTTATCCTGCTCTCAGGGTCGCGGGGATGCTGGAGCCTATCCTAGCAGTCACTGGGGGGCAGGCAAGGAGACAATCTGGAGAGGCTGCCAGACCATCACATAGGGCCGACATACACACACACACATTCATACCTAGGGACATTTTAGTTTGGCCAGTTCACCTCACCTACATGTCTTTAGACTGTGGAGAAAACCGGAACACCTGGAGGGAACCCACGCAGACACGGGGAGAACATGCAAACTCAACACAGGGGTCAACCTGGGACTATCCCCAAGGTTGGACTACCCCAGGGCTTGAACCCAGAACGTTCTTGCTGTTAGGCGACTGCGCTAACTACTACGCCACCGTGCTGCCCTAAACAGAACTTTTATAACTATATAAAATATGTTTTTACACATTTTAATTGGACCAACTTTGAGTGTGACAAAAGGATAACACCATGAAATATAGGGGAAAAAAGTTAGTTAAAAGTTTATGCTCAACCTACTTTATTCCTTTGAATTCCCTCCAAAATATTGGTCACTTCCTGAAAATGGTTTCAATGAAATTGTAGTATTTTTTTTAGAAGGTGAGAAACTACTAACTAATGGGGTAGAAAATGACTTCAGGGACACAGTAAATGATAAAAATAGTAAAAGATGAATATATTTCCTCATATATATATAAACAGAGAGCTTAACATGACCAATAAAATAATTAAAGAATATCCTGAGTATTTTATAATTTTATGGATAATAGTTCTTGTAGAAGTTGATTACTTTGCATTGGGGACATAGTAAAATCGAGCACATGTACCAAATACAGATCAGTAAAGCAAAAAAAAAAGTTTTTTTTTTAATGTGCATTATTCTGTTTGTGTGATAGTGAAGACCTTAATCCATAATTACGACTTTGTTTAAAATTTTGAGATATTTTATTTATCTCCGTGGGGAAATTATGCTCTGCATTTAACCCATCCTAGCTGGGTAACTAGGAGGAGTGGGCAGCTGCCGTGCAGCACATGGGGACCAACTCCAGTTCGTCTTGCCATGCCTTGGTCAAGGGCACAGACAGAAGTATTAACCCTAACATGCATGTCTTTTTGATGGTGGGGGAAACCAGAACAACCGCAGAAAACCCACTGCAGACACAGGGAGAACATGCAAACTCCACACAGAGGACGACCTAGGATGACCCCCCCCCCAGCGTTCGAACCCAGGGCCTTCTTGCTGTGAGGTGACAGCGTTAACCACTGCGCCACCATACTTCCAGTGTTTGGTGTAAATATTTGACATAAGTTGACATATTTGGTGTAAATATTTGATATCATTTGACAAACTAAATAAAAAGCAAGGCGTTAGCCTACATCAATTGACTAAGAGTGAGATAAGCCTCTGACATATTTTACACAACACCTTGCTGTCTGTCTTGCGTTATAGGCCTGAAATGAATTTAAGATTATTCAAGAAAATGTGCACAATCAACTGGTCAACCTCAAGGCCCTTTTAGTTGGGTCATTGCCAGCAATTTCGTACACATTCGTAAGACATGCTCAAGGCTCAGCGTTTTCGGTTTTTATTTTTCAAAGCCATCCAGCATGCCAAATTTCGCCACAAGAGGACACTGTTACATAACCTCACATGAACAGGAACAACTTTTGGATCTGTGGAAACATAAAATCCGGGTGAAAAGCAGTTTAAACCGGTCTGCTCCTTTTAAAAAAAATCTGGGTATTTTTCGGTGAAAATCGATAAAAACCGAAAACGCTGAGCCTTGGACATGCTTTGTCTTGTTGGTGTCATAGGAATACAGAACAGCGTGCACGTAGACCTGAAATTTTTTTTAGATAAAATATGTGGACATGTGTGCCTAACCCTAACCCTAACGACTAACAGGGTGGAACAGTTTGAGTTAATTTAGCCTTAGCTCTGTCAGTGATCCAGATTTAGCAAACTAACCTTCTACACATAAACAGAACTTTTCTGACTATGTAAAATATGTTTTTACACATTTAATCAGACCAACATTAATGTGACAAAAAAAGATAACATAATGAAACATGAAAAAAAAGTTTGTGAAAGTTTACACTCAACCTCCTTTACTCCTTTGAATTCCCTCCAAAATATTAGTCACTCCCTGAAAATGGTCTCAATGGACTTGTAGTCTTTTTTTTTGTTTTTGTTTTTTGTAAGGCGAGAAACTACTAACTAACAGGGTCGAACATGTTATTGTATTTAGAAATCCGATCCCAGCACAATAGAACAGCACCAAATCAAATGCAGCACTGTCGATGTGTGCAGACATAACACATATTGCAGTAAGTTAGCCTTAACTCTGTGAGTGATCCAGATAACTATATCAAATTTGTGTTTGCATTTTTTATGTCACTTGCTGAAAATGGTTTCAATGGAATTGTCTTTTTTTTTTTGGAAGGCGAGAAACTACTAACTTCATCTTCTTCTTTCTGCTTGTTCCCTGCTTCCAAGTGATCGCCACAACGGATTTGATCATTTCTATCGGTACCCTGTGAGGGCACAGCACTGATGGCGGTTTTGTCAATCCATATATTGATTTGGCAAATCTTTACATTGGATGCCCTTCCTGACACAACCACTAACCCTAACCACTAACACCTAACCACTAACGAGAAACTACTAACTAACGGGATGGAAAATGACCTCAGGGACACAGTAAATAATGAAAATGGTAAAAAAAATAAAAAATAGAGTAGTTCTCCATGTACGAATAGATAGATAGATAGATAGATAGATAGATAGATAGATAGATAGATAGATAGATAGATAGATAGATAGATAGATAGATAGATAGATAGATAGATAGATAGATAGATAAACTGAGTCCCTCTTGAACCTAGAGGCGTTGTTGGCTCACCTGTCTGTGAGTAGACGTTCAGAGTTGGCTGCTTGATCCGCAGGTATCCCTTGCTGTTTGGCGACACCCCCTCCTGCACGCATTTGATTGAACACGACATCAACGTGGGGGGTGCGGAGCCGATCCGGCAGCGGTTCTATCGGGTGTCAGTGGAGAAACGTAGCCATCTGGATGGCGAGATTAGATATATGTTAGAGAATGGTATTGCGCAGCCGTCCTCCTCTAGCTGGGCTTCTCCATGTCTTTTGGTGAATAAGCCTGATGGTACATTTAGGTTTTGTAATGACTACCGAAAAGTCAACAGTGTAACAAAGCCTGACTCCTGTCCCCTTCCTCGCATGGAGGATTGTGTAGATCAGGTCGGATCTGCTGCGTTTGTCAGCAGAATTGACCCCCCGCTGTCAGCGCGTGCTAGAGAGATAGTCGCCTTTATCACGCCGTCAGGACTGTATTTGTACTCAGTAATGAGTTTTGGATTGAGGAACGCAGCACTTGATGAATCGAGCTGTTGTCGGGTTGGAGGGTTGCGCTGTTTACCTGGACGATGTGGTTGTCTTTAGTGACACTTGGGAGCAGCGTCTCTCCCGGGTGGGGGAGCTGTTTGATCGTCTGGCCGAAGCACGTCATACTTAACCTCGCAAAGTGTGGGTTTGCGCAGGCCACCGTGACGTACCTCGGTAAGCTGGTTGGACAGAGTCAGGTGCGTCCAGTATGTGCAAAAGTGGCCGCTATCGATCTGTACCCCATCCCGTCGACCAAGAAAGAGCTTCAACGCTTTCTAGGGTTGGTGGGTTACTACCGTGGGTTCTGTTGGAACTTTTCCATGGTTGTGGCTCCCCTGACTAGTTTGCTTAAGGCTAAGGCCAAATTTGAGTGGAATCGATCATGTCAGCTGGCATTTGAGAAACAACTTTAAACATTTAAACAACTTTTGACCTCGGGTCCAGTTCTAGCTGCACCTACATTCGATGTTCCGTTTTCACTCCAGGTGGACGCCAGCAACGTTGGGGCTGGTGCTGTGCTGCTGCAGGCAGATGGTTCAGGGGTGGATCGACCCGTTAGTTTTTTCTCTAAAAAGTTCAACACCTACCAGCTAAACTACACGGTGATCGAGAATGAGGTGCTTGCGCTGATCTGGGCGCTGATCCACTTTGAGCTTTATGTGGGGTCAGGGGTCGTTCCGTTAGTGGTTTATACAGACCATAACCCTCTTGTGTTCCTGAGGTCCATGCTGTGCCCAAACCAGAGGGGGCACATGCGGTGGTGCCTGTTTTTGCAGACATACCACGTGGACATGCGTCACATTAGGGGGCTAGACAATGTTGTGGCGGATGCTCTTTCCCGTGCCCCTGCTCCCTGAGTAGGGTCAGGGCACAGCTAGTATTTGTGTTCTGTGTTGTTTGTACTGTCCTTCTGTCTCTGTCTCCCTACCTCCTCTATCTCCGTCCTCTGGCTCTTTCGCCCCTCTTAAATTTGCTTCCTAGGGCCCTTGGTTGCTGAGGGGTGAGGAGTCCGCCAGGGGAGGTGACCAGAGGGGGCGGAGGTTGTCCCAAGTCAGGCCAGTATTTTTTTTTTAAATTTGGTTTGATTTGTTTGTGTCTTGCTTGTTTTGTTGTTGTGCCTGTTAGTTTCGGGTCCTTTATGGTCTCCGATTTTTAAAATTTTTTTGGGGGGGGTTACAGCCTCCTCATCCTGCCTGCTGGCTTTGTCTGTGTTTCAGTTTCAGGTTGGCGGGTTTCGCGCTTTGTTGTTCCCGCGCGCCGGGTGATCTGCGCGCTTCCTGAGACTTCCGGATTCCACCGCTTCCTCACTCCGACCAGCACATTGTTTTTTTAACTTCATTCATAATTTTTTGTATTATTAAATATATTGATTATAATTGCAACCCTCAACTTGTCTCCCTTCTTTTGTTACGTCCCTTGAGCCAGGGTTGTAACAATGCTAAGTACTAACTTGTCAATGATCATAACCATTCATGCATAACAATAGCCCTTTTACAGTTTGTAAACAATGATGACATACGTAAACACGCGCATGTAATTTGAAAATGGAAGTGTGGCAGAGTGTAATAGCTTGTCAAGCTATGCAAGGGAATAAACCACCAAAGATTGCAAGAGCCATGGGGTAGACTGACCTTGGGGGTAATCCTCTGTGTGGACTTGGCATGTTCTCCCCGTGTCTGCGTGGGTTTCCTCCTGGTGCTCTGGTTTCAACCCACAGTCCAAAGACATGTAGGTCAGGTGAATTGGCCATACTAAATTGTCCCTAGGTGTCAATGTGTGTGTGAATTTGTGTCGGCCCTGTGATGGCCTGGCGGCCTGTCCAGGTTGTCTCCCCACTTGCCGCCCAATGGCTGCTAGGATAGGCTCCAGCATCCATGCAACCCTGAGAGCAGGTTAAGCCATTTGGATAATGGATGGATGGATGGATGGAAATGGTGACCGACTTCCAGATCCATGTGTATTTGTGAGTGGGTAGAAGAAATTAGCAAGTAGCCCCAACATTCAGTGGCCAGATATTTGGTGGTGAAACCTAGCAAGACATTATGAGCATACAAGTCACATGGTCATGTACAGAACATCAAATGCCATTACAAATCACATTACAGATAATACAATAGATTATAATTCTACATCTTACAGACAATTGTTTATGTAAACCAGGCTTTCCAGTGAAATCAAAGTAGATAGATAACTTAACCTGATATAAAATGGGCAAACACAAGCATTTTTGATCATTTCCTCAAGGCCAGTGGTAGTCAACATGTTTAATAGCTTGCAGCCATACATGCTGATGGTGTTACACCGAAATCTGTGATGTGTCAGATTATGTGACCCTGCTTTTAACATGCTATTTCAGACAGGATACAGCAGATCATGATCTGCCGGTCGGGATCCTGTCGGAATTCTGTAGAACTTGAGTCCGCTGTTGGACTATCTATTCTGACAACTGAACATGCAACAACCAGACATTTTGATGCTGGTAAAAGTTTTAATTCAATATTTGATGCTTGCTACTGTTATGGTTTTACAAACCCCAATTCCAATGAAGTTGGGACGTTGTGTAAAATGTGAATAAAAACAGAACACAATGATTTGCAAATCCTTTTCCACCTATATTCAATTGAATATACTACAAAGACAAGATATTTAATGTTCAAACTGATAAACTTTATTGTTTTTTGCAAATATTCACTTATTTTGAATTTGATGCCTGCAACACATTCCAAAGAAGCTGGGACAGGGGCAACAAAAGACTGGGAAAGTTGAGGAATGCTCAAAAAACACCTGTTTGGACCATTCCACAGGTGAACAGGTTAATTGGAAACAGGTGAGTGTCATGATTGGGTATAAAAGGAGCATCCCCGAAAGGCTCAGCCGTTCACAAGCAAGGATGGGGTAAGGTTCACCTCTTTGTGAACAACTGTGTGAGCAAATAGTCCAACAGTTTAAGAACAACGTTTCTCAACGTACAATTGCAAGGAATTTAGGGATTTCATCATCTACAGTCCATGATATCATCAAAAGATTCAGAGAATCTACAGAAATCTCTGCACGTAAGTGGCAAGGCCGAAAACCAACATTGAATGCCTGTGACCTTCGACCCCTCAGGCGGCACTGCATTAAAAACCGACATCATTCTGTAAAGGATATTACCACGTGAGCTCAGGAACCTTCGGAAAACCATCGTCAGTTAACACAGTTCGTTGCTACATTTACAAGTGCAAGTTAAAATCCTACATTGCAAAGTGAAAGCCATATATCAACAACACCCAGAAACGCCGCCAGCTTGTCTGGGCCCGAGCTCATCTGAGATGGACTGAAACAAAGTGGAAAAGTGTGCTGTGGTCTGACGAGTCCACATTTCAAATTGTTTTTGGAAATCATGGACGTCGTGTCCTCCGGGCTAAAGAGGAAAAGGACCATCCAGATTGTTATCAACGCCAAGTTCAAAAGCCAGCATCTGTGATGGTATGGGGGTGTGTTAGTGCCCATGGCATGGGTAACTTGCACATCTGTGAAGGCACCATTAATGCTGTAAGGTACATATAGGTTTTGGAGCAACATATGCTGCCATCCAAGCAACATCTTTTTCAGGGACGTCCCTGCTTATTTCAGCAAGACAATGCCAAGCCACATTCTGCACATGTTATAACAGCGTGGCTTTGTAGTAAAAGAGTGCAGGTACCAGACTGGCCTGCCTGCAGTCCAGACCTGTCTCCCATTGAAAATGTGTGGCGCATTATGAAGCACAAAATACGACAACGGAGACCCCGGACTGTTGAGCAACTGAAGTCGTACATCAAGCAAGAATGGGAAAGAATTCCACCTACAAAGCTTCAACAATTACTGTCCTCAGTTCCCAAATGCTTATTGAGTGTTGTTAAAAGGAAAGGTGATGTAACACAGTGGTAAACATGCCCCTGTCCCAGCTTTTTTGGAATGTGTTACAGGCATCAAATTCAAAATGAGAGAATATTTGCAACAAAAAAAACCCCAATAATGTTTTATCAGTTTGAACATTAAATATCTTGTCTTTGTAGTGTATTCAATTGAATATAGGTCGAAAAGGATTTGCAAATCATTGTATTGTTTTTATTTACGTTTTACACAACGTCCCAACTTCATTGGAATTGGGGTTTGTACATGACCGGAAGACCCAACTTAGCTGATGAGTATACAGACTTGACTTTGACTGCATGCAATGACTTCATTAACGACAGCCCATGTTGCACACACATATACTGAATGCATGGCCAGACGAATCACCTACAGAGTTACTCCACCTCCACATCATCAACTTTCACATTAGTATCAGTGTGCGGCACTATATACTACATCCTCCTTTGTCAACATAAAAGTTACATTTCAACATCGCTATAATGAAGATCCATTTAGGACTGAACTTTGTGTCTCATTACTGTTATTGTCTACCTCACACATTTGCTTTAACATAAGAAAAAAAATGAACTTGCTGCTCAGATAGTACAGATGATCTATAACTCTTCTGTGACTGTTTTGGGAATGTCAAACATGACAATGACTAATCAGTGTCTGCGTGCATAATATTGTGTCTTCTCCCTGCAAAGAACAGAAAATATTTCAAATATTCTAACATTTCAAATCACATGTCCTTCTTGAACGATCCCCCCCCTTTTTTTTTAATGAGTATAGTTGGAGCTGGTCTTGACGAGGATGAAAGCTCAATGTCAACACTCTCTGCTGTACCTGCGTCTGGTGTGTTGGTTTGCCCATCATGTGTTAAGTCTGTTTCTGAGTTCATCTGAATGCTGGGTGGTGTTTTTCTCAGAAGGCTCTGTTGCATCTGTAGTGCTGTCCTGAAGATGTCACTGTCATAGGACCATGGTTCACCTCTCCGTGCTGTGACCACAGCTGGATGCCAACCTTGTGCTGTCTCCATGTTAACAGTACTAACTGGGTGCAGTTCTGGAAGCCATTTTGTTCCTCTGTTTTAGTACTGCTGCTGTCCTTTCTGTAGATTTTGGAGAGTTGCGTGTACATCTTTGGGCACTGCTGGACAGAGAACTGTGCTGGAGCTTGGTAGAGTGCTTCTGAGGACTCTGCCCATGAGCATTTGTGCTGGGGAGTACTCCATGTCTGTTACAGATGTGTGTTCCTCAGCGTGAGAAGTGCGAGATAGGGGTCTGTGTTTGTTTGTTGTGCTTTCTTCAGCACAGGTTTCACTATTTTCACTCTTCTCTCAGCTAGTCCATTTGACTGTATATAACCTGGACTGGAGTGAATGAGTTTTATGCCCCATGATGTTGCAAAGTTTCTCATTTCCTGACTTGCAAATGGAACATGGTCACACACTATCTCTTTTGGTATTCCTATTCTAGAGAAGACCGATTTCATCTTGCTGATCACATCAAAGATGTCAGCCCCAACTTTGAGCCAAGGAAGCTCAGAGATGTCATGAAATCAGTGACTCCTTCTGGTTTCTGGGCTGGAACTGCTGGCATGCCCCACAAGTCTCAACAATTTGTTCTATGTCTCTTGTCATTCCTGGCCAGTACCAGTGCTTTCTGGACAGTGCTTTAGTCCACTGCACCCCTTGATGAGCTATATGTAGCTTTTGTAGCATTTCTGTTCTTGCTGTGCGTGGGAGGATTATCCTGTCTCCAGCAAACATTATTCCTTCTCTCACAGCCACTGTGTGTCTGATAGGCCAGTATAGTGTCAGTCTTGAGTCTGCCTGCTCCCTGTGTCAGGGCCAACCATCTCTGTGTATGACGTGCAACAGCTGCAGTGTTTCATCTTTCTTTGTTTCACCCTTGAGCTGCCCTACAGTCTCTGTACTCAAGGCATGTGTGCTCCAAAGCATAGACAACTTTCTCATCCATGATGTCATCTGCTGCCGTGTGCTGGTCTTGTATGACAGCTCGTGAGAGTGTCTCTGCAATCAGTAGATCTTTACCTGGTGTATAGGTGACATTTAAGTAGTCATATCGCTGCAGCTGAAGCAGCATTCTCTGCAGTCTGGAAGGAGTTGTTCCAAGTGGCTTTCTCAAGATGTTTTCCAAATGTTTGTGGTCTGACTGAACAGTCACTCTCACCTCATACTGGTGGAATTTTTTGACAGAGAAGACAATAGCTAAGAGTTCCTTCTCAATATGTGTATAGTTATTTTCGGTCTCTGTCAGTGCCCTTGATGCATTGGCTATTGGGTGGCCCTCTTGTAAAAGACATGCCCCCAGGCCGTCTTTAGATGCATCAGCCTGTATTATGAGCTGTTTCTCTGGATTGAAGAACCTGAGCACAGGAGCATTTGTGAGGGCATGTTTCAGTATGTTGACTGCATCATCATGTTCATGTTGCCACTGCCATACATTGTCCTTCCATAGCAGCCATCTTCGTGGCGCCGTTACTGGTGGCCTCACCAGGGATATACTGCGCTAGGTATATTATCATGCCAAGCATCCGCTGTAGTCCTGTTTGTCAGTAGGTGGCAGCATCTCAGCAATAGCCTTAACTTTTGCTTCATTTGCCTTAACACCCTCTGCAGTGACAATGTGGCCCATGCAGTTTACTCTGCTCATCTTACACTTTCTCTTTGTTGAATTTCATGTTGTCCTCGTTTGCTCTGGCCATCACCTTCTGTGTTATCTCATCATGTTCTTTCTCTGTAGAGGCAGCATTGATCATGTCATCAGGTATAATGTGAACTCCTTGGATGTCCCCGAATGGTTCACAGTTGCATTGCTGAAAGACTTCACTTGCTGACTTTATTTCAAATGGTAGGTGTTTGAACCAATATCTCCCCCATGGTGTGTTAAATGTGTACAGTAGTGATGACTCCTTGTCAAGCTTTACTTGCCAGTAGCCATCCTTTTCGTCAAGCACTGTGAATATTATCTTACCAGCAGGTTTGCTCAAAACTTCATCAGTTGTAGGAATTGAGTAATGCTAACTTAGTATTGCTTTGTTCAAATTACTTGAGTCCAAGCAAACCCGTAACTTCTTTTCAGTGACTACAAGGCTATTCACCCATGGTGTTGATTCAGTTACCTGTGCAATCACATCAGCTAGTAACAGATCGTCTAGAGTGGCTTTGAGTTTGTTCATTGCTGCCAGTGGTATTTTTCTGAAGTCATGTATGACTGGTGTAGCCTTGGGGTCCTTTTGTATGTGATACTCTCCAGAAAACTCCCCCAGACCTTCAAAGACAGTTGGGCGCTGAGCTATCAGCTGCTCTTTTGTTGTTGGATGTTTCACGTCCAGTGTGTCAATGTCCACCCTTTTTACTAGATGCAAATCTTCACACGCCTCCCTCCCTACCTAGGATGGGCATTGGAGGAGTGCCTGGATACATAAAATGGTAGACTTGCTTGAGCCTTGGGTGTGGAGCACTTGAGAGTGAGTTTCCCTTCTGGCCTCAATCTCATCCCTCCATATGCCACCAGCACTGTTCTTGTGGGCTGCAGTAGTAGGTGTGCTCTCTATTCATGCCTAGTCTTCCTTTTCAGGGACTTATGCATCCTTTGTTGCAAGACACTGGCCTCTGCTCCTGTGTCCAACTTGAACTTGACAGACATATTGCATACATTTACCTCAGAGTACCACAATTTGTCAACTTTATGGTCTAGCTGATGGCGACAGGCATGGGCGCAAGTCCATGAATACTGGGATGGCACCTAGACCTTTACCTGTGCCCCTGTCCATAGGGTTAGTGTTTGTGTCAGAAAGGGCATCTGACATAACATTTTGCCGAATCATTATGCGGATTGACAAGACCGCCATTTGTGCTTTGCCCTCACTGGGTACTGATGGAAACTATCAAATCTGCTGTGGTGACCCCTGGCAAATAGGGAATAGGCCAAAAGAAGAAGAGGGTCTAGCTGATTAATGTTCACTGTTCCAATAAACAGGAATCTATTTCAGGATTCACTTCATGTACTGTCTTCCTATACTGTGCTTTGTCTGATACGCACATCTTTGCATTGTGGTTCTGCTTTATGATTGACGATCGCTTGTTTCAACAAAAGGCACCCAATATAGCTAAATAGCCAGCTAGCCAAACCCAAACATTGTTTATCTTATCCATATTGTCTTCTATCTTAGCACTTCAGCTGCAAAACCTTAACTAAGAGTTGAACTGGTATCGTTGGGCTCGATGGGCTGCTCTCTCTGCTCCCTGTTGCCAGTGCCTTCAGGCTTTCTGGGCTGAGATGATCAATGGGAAACGGCGCCAAATGAATAATTTGTTATTTTAAAACATTTGGCTGCATCAGCCTCAACGGACTCCAACCTCTTCTCTCCGCTTCTCAGCACCACCTTTACGTTTTTTTCCTCTTTTTGTTTGTCAATCTTGCTGCACGCCACTATTTATCCAAATGTCGCCACTTAACAGAGACGGGAAAGGGGCGGGGCCCAGGAAACATTAGAATGGACCGGACCAAAAGTAATTGGCTGGGAGAGAGAGGCTGACAGATTTAATACCCAACTGCAGTGAGCCGACAGCACACTCGCCTGGGCCAGCCAGACACACAACACTTGGTTATTTTTATTTAAGTGGGGGCTGGGGTTATTTATATTTTGCCTTGCATCGAACCCAATTGTCAAGCTCCAGATGGCAAGTCAGCCTGTGCAGCACTGTAGGCCAAACCATTGAAAAGATAATTTCCAACATGGTCGATGGTAGTCATTTTGGATTTAAGGCTCCTGAAAAAGTTAGCCCACATTTTCGTGGAGCATGGGTGCTAAAGTTGCTTTTTGACCATCACAGATGAAAAATCCACTGAGAAATTAACCTCTGCTTTTCACGGTCACAGAACTGCTGGAGATAACCCAACTATCTTGCTTTGCTGCAGGCGCTGTCCTCCAATGCGGGCTACTGTAGCCGGTATCTTTGAATGTAGGACCCAACAGAGGGCTTATCCTTAGGTCCTTCAACTTGGCCTATTTCTGTTTATGAGTACACAGCCACAGCTGCCGTCAGGTGGTGGGTGTCGGGATTCTGTGACCCCTTGTAACAAGGAAACCTGGGAGTCAGGGATTCTAGGTTAAATTTATGATACAGGCCTACACAGAGCCTAGCCTCAGAAATAGATTGACCCATATTTAAGCGCTCCAGCTCCTACAGATTACAACCTAATTAATCTCTGTCAGAGGCATTGGATAACCATTGACAAGATCTCATGCTGACAACAGGTCAACTGTCAACATGTCACCAAACAGGCAACTTCCCCTTTGGGCTTTGCATGTTGCAACGCAGCTTTACACTTCGCCTATAGGCAACCTTGGCATGAGAAACATTTAGATTCTCCATTTAAGCCCTATGGGCAGGACTGAAAAAGTATTTGTGGCAATGATTGATAGAGATGTTTTGAAGATATTACAAACTAGCTCAAAGAAAAATACATTTAAAAAATTATAGCTGGAGCCAGTTGTTTTTAAAAAGAGCTATGTGTTTGTGAAACTCGCATTTACACTAAACATGAGATGTGAAGCGATGTAAGCACTGTGAATTGGAGTTCATTTCAAAAATGTATTATTCTTATTTTGAAATCAAATTCTCACCTAAAATCCATCACTCCACATTCAAACAATGTAAAGGACTAGAGTCATTCAATGTGTTACAATTTTTTCAAAGAATGTCTTCAGGACTTATCATCTAGAAATATCCAATCTCATATACCATCAATAATTTTGAGAGAGTAGATATAAATTATTCAACAGAGGACATGCAAACTCTTCTTCAAATGTCTCCAAATTCAAATTCAAAGTCCCTTTAACACAGAAACTACATTGGACAGGTCAATCTGAATACACACCAGACCTGATGCAGCCCTCAGTCAATGATGCATCTTCAGTCATCATTACTGGAAATAATCATTCATCAACTTTCAGTCATTCCAAACAGAAACACAAGGTAAGGTTATTGTTGAAAATTACTACTGTCTTCACAGAAGTCTGACATTGCAGTATTTTACAGTTTAAAAATTCATCTCATATCCAGCATTGGCTGTGAAGCATCTCCAAGTTAATCCTCATTAGTTGCTGCATTATTTTAATTTTCCTTCTTAAGGCTTTCAGTGACTCCTTCCACTACTGTGGTAGAGACATCATACTTGACCTTGAACAAATCCCACTCTTCAGGTAGCAGGCCATGGTTAAACATGAACAAGGCCATCAAGGAAAACAACATAATTACTGTTAAAGTCAAAGAATCTTTATTGTCTCTTACAGGGAAACTAGTTTGCAGCCAGTATATAGAAAACTCTCACACAAAACAAAACATGCAAACACTAAGGCAGAATTGACACATCACTGATGAACAACAGGACATAGAGGGCAGGGAGAACCAAAGGAGTTCAAATATATATACACAGACCAGGGAAACACACGATCTGCAGACAAATGAATACCATTTAACAACTGAAAGTGGTGAACATACAGATTGTCCTGACAACACACTGAACATATGCATCGTCTTCTAGAGTGTAACCGGGAAGAGGAAGGACAGTGGGAAGACCTAAGTCCTTCTCTCTAACCAAAATCCTTGTGGTCAGCCCAACAAAGTATCTCACTGAGGCCCCATAACCATTTGTGTGTGAATTAATTGCAAAGCGCTTTGAGTGGCTGTTGAAGCTAGATATTACGTACCTCATTAAAGGTCCAGGGGATGAGGGGAAGTAACAAAGAAAAAATAAGTATCCCAGGGGAATAAAAAAAGTGGGAGGCCAGGTGTAAAAAGAAACAAGTTTATTAACAAAACTAACCCTAAGTCAACCTATACAACAAAAGAGCAACTGAAGACGCTGGCTCTTAACTAACCAGGATTAGGTAACAAACAAAATAACTCAGATGAGACAGAAAAAAAGAAACAAAAACAACAGCACAGGTTTCACCCTTCTTTTCAAGGATTATTGACCATAAGCACAACAGCTCTCTTTCTGACTGCCAACAATGGCCCACTGGGCGTCTCTCTCCAAGTTATATACCCAGCTGATGAGGGATTGGAATCACTTGTGCTCAACCAGCAGCTCCACCGGAGGAGGGGCATTACCTGGAGAGGGAAATCACACACATACACAACACACGGCACTCGGGCTGTAACACTAGAAAAGCGCTAATAAAATGCAACTTGATTGACAGCTTGAAGAAGAAGAAGATGCAGACTAGATGGGGGAATATTATTGTATAGGCAATATCTGGCTCCAGCAATCAAAAGGATTAGGACACTGTTAGTGTTGAATGTTAGAGGTATACCAGCCAGACCCACCACCGCCACCATGAGCCGAATCACGCACTACATCTCACAGTTGGATGCCTTTGAAAATAAGGTGTGGGGAGCTAAGGACTTAACGCCTTATTTCTTCACATATAAATGCTCTCATTTATACCCTCTAAGACCATGCAACATGACAATCAAAATTCACCACAAAGCGCTCCCAGGATGCTGCCAAACACTTGTTTACATCTTTTTCTGAGCATATTCTCATAGATGTTGGAAGAGAAGAAAGAAGTTGCTGACAGCAGGCCTGAGTTTGTGGATGACATGATGGCGGCAGCCACAGCTCCAATCCCGATGATGGAAATGTGTGGTGGTGTGAGGTGTTGTAGGGCCAGGGGAAGAGACAAACTCTCTTCACCACACTCATACAGAGATGGAGAACCGTACTGTGTCAGGTTCCAGTCTGGACAACAGCAGGACATCGGTTTTTTTGAATATTTTACCTTTGGATTTTCAACAAAGTAACAACAGTGACAACAAAACAAAACCAACAAACTAACAAACAGACATGTGATGTGTCGGATTACAGCAGAGATCCTACTGTTGATAGTTGCATTACAACAATGACACCATATTTCTTCAAGTAATGGTATTGCCAAAGCTTTGGTAAAGTCAGTATATAGCTATGTACCAAATCTTGATGAATTGATCTTGCCTATTTCTAAGAGTCTATGTTACTTTTTCAAAATGGATTGCATTCACTAATTTCTAACAGCCAACTTCCTTTTAAAGATCGGTCAGACTTCCACATGATTGCAATACATTTTCTAACAACACATTAAGCAAACTCTCTTGCACTTGTATAGGTGAAATACCCTGGTAGCTAACCCCAACCCTAAGTTCAGGAACTTGGGGGACAGGTGTCTTAACAACCTTACAAAAAACATAACACTCGTTTTGTCTATAGTTTCCATGATGTGAAATAGAGCTGATTTCAGAAGTTGTAATGGGCAAGCCCAAGTTTGGCATTCAAAGTGTGTTGACATAGATCTGGTCAAAGCCCTTGATCAGTTAAAATGTTTAAATCTTACTCCCATTTCTCTCTTGACTTGTATAGATTAGGTTTTTGACACTGCTCCATCATCAGACAATACATCCTGGGCATAAATGGAATAAAGTTTAGATCAAATAAAGTTGAATCAGTTCATCTGGATACAACGTTTATTGACAGAAACGTATGTGTGGGAAGATGGCAGTGCAAATTCACATTTGCAGCGGCATCATCTAGTACCGGTGCGGGAAGATGGTGGCGTGAATTCCAATTTGCAGCGGTATCACCCAGTACCATCCATGCAGTGTCTTTGTCCACGTCTGCGTCCCGATCGGCTGAGCTGGATCGGGAGAGCTTAGTCTGCTGCACCCTGTGGGCCCAGGGCCCATGGCCCTGCCTGCAGATGTGCCCGAAGAAGTAACACCGATGGCGGTCTGACACAACGTGGAAGCGAGGCAGGCTAAGCTGTTAGCCCATGCAGACCGGCAGTTCCGATAACACAGAGGGTGGTCTGGCGGTGGCCTCACCTAGCCTTTACTGTGTTTTTAGTGTCATTGTGTAGAGTGCGGGGAGATGTGTAGAAGGTGTCTGGCTGGGAGGCTGGCATTGGATCGGCTGAGGAAGCTAGGTCTATTGCATCCTGTGGTCCCAAGGACCACGGCCCTGACCGGAGCTGCACCCCGAGAAGAAACACCGAGGGCGGTCTGACTGGATGCGGAAGCGGGGCAGGCTAAGCCAACTGCTTGCCCATGCAGACCAGCAGACAGTCATCCTGGCTGGCATTCGTTCTCCTGGACAGTGACTTTTTTTTTTATAGTTTAGATATATGTTTGGATATATGTGTTCTTGTAGTTTTTGGATGTGTTTTTCTCTTTGTCTTGCCCTGCTGTGGGCTGGGGGAAACGATGCTTCGTTTCATGTGTACAAGTGCATGAAATGAAATCACAATGTGTTTCTGATTCTGACTTTACTGATAGTGTGCTGTCAGAATTAGTTAATGTGTACTGTCTCTTTAAGAGTCTTTTGTTCACTGATGACATCACCAGCACGACATCGACAGTACAGGAAGTGCAGTAGTATAAAAAAGAAATGAGTCCAATTCAAACATGGGAATTCTTTAAATTTAAAGTTAGAGAAGTTGCAATAAAACGTAGCAAAGAAATAAAAAAAACTAAACTCTAGCAAAGAAGATCTCTTAATGAACCAGCTACAGTTGTTAACTTCTAGGCACACTTTATCTGAAGAAGAATTAGAAACACTTAAAAGTCTCAGTGAAGAACTTGACAGAATGTATATGAGACTCACCAAGGGTGCCTTCATCAGGTCAAGGGCTAAGTGGTTAGAAGAGGGGGAAATAAATTCCAGTTTCTTTTTTGGTTTAGAAAAAAGAAATAGGAAAATAAATAATATTGCATATCTTAATGTAAACGGTATTATCAGTTCTGACCTTAGTAATATTGAAAATTATATTACCTCCTTTTATATCAAATTATATACATCCGAATTTAATCAATCAAAATGTGACACGTTTATGAAACACGTCAAAGAATTTACCCCCGATTTCTGAAAAATTAAAAAAGAGCTGTGAAGGTGAGCTTTTAAGTTCTGAAATCACTGAAGCTGTACACTCAATGAAATTAAGGAAATCACCCAGAAATTATGATCTCTCAGTAGAATTTTATCTTTGTTTTTGGGATTTAATTAAGAACAATTTATTACTCATGTTCAAAGAATGCATAGCTAGAAAGGAGATGACAACAACCATGAAACAAGGTCTGATAACCCTAATTCCTAAACCAGATAAAGATCATTTAGTAACTGAAAATTGGAGGCCCATTTCACTTTTAAACAGACAATACAATTTTATCGCAGGTTCATGGTAAACGTTTAAAAATAATCTAGAAGAGATATTAAGTGAAAACCAAAATGGTTTTATGGCCAAGCGTCACATTAGCTCTAACATCAGAGTAGCATTAGACTTAATTTTTATAAGGCATTTGATTCAATTGAACATTCTTTCATTATACAAGCCTGCAAATTTTTGGTTTTGGAAGTAACTTTATCAATAATATTGCCATGTTCTATAAGGACAAACAGCTCTGTCATTCTATATCCCAATGTTTCAAAAGGGTTTCCCATTTCAAGAGGTGTATGTCAAGGATGTCCCTTTTTTTTTGACTGTTGCTGAACTTTTGTCTTTAAATATTTCACATAGTCCAGATATACAAGGCTTAACTATTTTTGGCAGAGATAAAAATTACACAGCTAGCTGATGACATGGTATTATTTCTTAAGGATAAATGGCAATTACAGAGTGCATTACATGTAACTGGTGAATTTTCAGAAGTTTCAGGTCTTAAGCTCAATATAAACAAAAGTGAAATTTTATGTTTATATGAGACTGAAGAGAAACTTATGTTTAATGTTCCTGTTAAACAATGTGTAAAATACCTTGGTATTCACATTTCAAAGGATATGGCTCTCAGACAGCAGCTACATGTTCTTCCTAAAATTAAGAAAACCAAGTCAATTCTTAATATGTGGCTTCAGAGAGATCGTTCCATTTTTCAAAGAGTGTTATTGACAAAGGCTGGAATATCAAGATTAGTTTATCCTACCTTGTCACTCTATGTTAATGATGTGCTCTGTAAAGAAGTTAACAATTTATTTATCAAATTTGTATGGAAAAAGACACCATTACCTTAAAAAAGAAATACTCAGATTGGAGAGAGCTGAAGGAGGACTGGAAATATTAGATTTTGTCCATTTAAATTGCACCTTCAAGATCAAATGGCTTAAAAAAATGTTTGGAGCTCCAAGAATCATTATGGAATTTTATACCACACAGCATATTTGAAAATTTAGGTGGCTTAAAGTTTCTAATGGGATGTAATTACACTGTCTCTAAATTGCCAATAAAACTCTCAAAGTTCTATCAGCAGGCTTTATCGTCTTGGAAATTATGTTATGTTCACAACTTTTCACCACATAAGGATATAATTTGGAACAATGGCAAGATCACTGTTAACAAGAAATGTAGTATGTATTTAATTATTTTTCATGTCCCCTGCTGTATTGTTCTGTATGTTTATAATTGGTTTATGTATGTATATATATATATATATATATATACACACATATATAATGATGTTCTCTTTGTAATGTTTTGAATTGGATTTAAATAAAGCTTTGTTAAAAAAAAAGGGAAGTGTAGTCAACAGAAAACTTGGTAAAAGCCTCGAGACGTTTTGTTCACGATATCGCTATTCTCTACATACATTTCATGCTTTTGGATGTACTGTCAGTATGTCAATATTCTTAACATAAGTCTAAGTCACATTTGTTAGTCATATTAGTTTGGCTTGATGTAAATATTTGGTATCTTATTGTATGACTTCAGTGATTTTATACTTATCTGTTGTATTAACTTTTTATTGTCTACCCTGCTTTGTTTTGATTTTATGCTGACTGATACACTGCTGCTTGTGTTTTACTGTGTTCTGTAAGGTGTCCTTGAGTACTCTGAAAGGTGCCCACAAATAAAATGTATTATTGTGGCGGACACTAGGGGCTATGCCTCTCACCCAGCAGGGCTGTGAGCTGGGGGCGTGGTTTACGTTCCCGGGCTCTCTGGTGCAAGGTTGTTCCTGTTTCAGTTTGGTTTTGGAGCTGAGGAATAAAGTTCCAACTTGCCTTCATCTCCTGTGTTTTTCCTCATCCTGCCACATTATTATTATTACATTTGCTGCTGAATGAATGCTAACGCTAGCGAATTAGCCGGATGTAATAATCAATTGTCACCAGTTTAGCCAAAATACTCACCTTAGTTGGTCAATAACAGAGCTGGCCCAAGGCATAAGCGAACTAAGCGGTCGCTTAGGGCCCCCGCGCTAGCAGGGGAAGTACAGCCAACTTTCTACCGAATGTGACAACTTGCGTGTGGACATCAACAAACTCAAAGCTGAAAATGAACAACTAAAAGCAACACTCGGGAACACACAGTTTTCCCTTAGCTCTATCAAATGCAAAAGAGCACAGGTTCTGTTTTTCACAGGTCTGACCAGTGTCATTTTTGAGTGGTTGCTCCAAACAGTTAAAAGATAGTGTAGAGGTCATGTGTGGCTCTCTGATCCTGGAGGACCATCTATTGGCTATCCTGATGAAACTCCGAGTAGGGCTCAGCAACAAGGATATTGCATTCAGATTTAATGTTAACGAATGTGGCATATCTAAAATTATGAGAAGTTGGCTCTCTGTTATGTCTCAGGTTTTGAAACCTCTCATCAAGTGGCCAAGCAAGCATGCAATATTAAGGAATATGCCAAAATGTTTTAAAGCTAAATACACGTGTTGCAGATGCATTATTGACTCCACTGAAATTTTTTATTAACAGACCCACGAATCTAAACTCCAGAGCCCAAACATATTCGAATTATAAAAGCAACAACACAGTTAAGTATTTGGTTGGCATGTCACCTGCAGGAGCCATTACTTTTCTGTCCGCAGGTTGGGGTGGGCATGTTTCTGATAAACAACTTACAGCTGAGTCTGGATTTTATGACCTTCTAGAAGTAAATGATGAGATACTAGCAGATCGTGGTTTTACCATCAGAGATGAGCCACCCTTAGAATCCCTCACTTTACCAAAGGTAAAAAGCAGCTCTCTGCTCAAGAAGTGGAAACATCAAGGCGTTTGTCTAACATGAGAATACACATTTGAAAGAGTAATAGGTAGATGTAAGAATTTCAAAATTCTGACAACTGTTATTCCACTCACACAGGTAGACCTCTTAGATGACATGGTGATTGTGTGCAGCATTAACAAACCTTTGTAAATGTATAGTCCCAAGAAAATAACTTGTCAATGTTTTGATAAAGGATCCATGAAAATATAATCTACATTTTCCAGTATGTAGAGTCAAAGATAAATTTCAAGGTTCTAGGTTTTTATTAGTCATACATTTATGTGCAGTTACAGCAGCAGTGACATGAGGTTTTTTTTTTTACAAGACGCACTTATTGTAAAAAAATGTTATTATTGAGATTAACTCAACATTCAATTGTTTTAATGTAAGATACAACTACATGCAATGCCAACGTATTACTGCATTAAATGATTTGTTTCACAGTACATCTTTTTGACTTCATTGTTTGCAATGTTCACAATACCAATCTATAACATTTCTTTTGCTTTTTGCACATTCGTAGTGGAAATGGTTCTTGCACTTTGCAATTCTGTAACTATGTAATCATGAAATAGTATGTCCTGGACATGACCGCTAGTAACATAGTTGTGTAACCGGTTATTTTCTTGCCCGGTGCGGGATTCGATACGGGGTATACTGCACCACAAGGCGACATCGCTAACCGCTCGGCTAAAGGGTCAGACCCGTTAACTAAGGACTAACGTGTCTTATTAGTAGTTTACAGTTGTATGCATCCAGAGACATAATAAAGACTTGGTGTGTCGATCAGGTATTCGTGAATATTTGGCCACTGAAGACTGGGCCATTTTGTCTCGTGATTAATCCACTGACCTGTGCCTAAAGCATATGGGTCTCTCCATCCAAGGCGTATCCCACTCACCAAGGTTAATTTCGTAGCATAACTTGTCTTATCACTGGGTGACAAGCTGTTGGTAGCGGGCGGAAAACATTTTAAAACTAGAATCAAACCGTTGTAACGTATCGGAAGTTAGCTAGCCGTCTTCATACCAAGCCGAGACGGTAATCAACGGTTGGGTAACGTTCTTCCTGCAGCCAAGATGCGCGCGCATCCCCAGTGTTTGATAACACATTACTCCTCTATAGGGTTGGCAAAATAGATAGGTTTGCTTTTTCGTTTGAGATTTGCCCATTTTATGCTTCCATACGTTATAGCTTTGTTGTGCCAAGTCTGAAAAAATGTTACTTCCAGTCAAAGATAACGATCTATTTTGCCGTATAGGCATTTTAGAGGATATGTCAATCGAAGAAAAAAAGAATCTACAGACCACATACCATGGTCCCTTGAAACGTACCATTCACTGGTATATTTCCCATTCATCAGTACACTGATAAACTTTCCCCGGCACTGTTAAAATAAACTCTGCTTTAAGAAAGGGGATGGGCATGTGGTAACCAATAGTAAAGTGGACATCGGCCACAGGTGTTTTATTGCTTCGTTGAATTAGGGCTGCAACTTCACAAGTGCTCTCATCAATAATCAATCAAGTTGCATTTTATATAGCGCTTTCACTAGGTTGGAGTACCAGACTCAACGTCCATACTTATTTGCAGCACTGAATTTTCCAACACTAATTCATGACCGCACCACATTCACACTACCCTAAAACGGATACTTCGCTGATATAATTAAGTTTAAAATTTGTGTGAAACTGACTTGAGACTGGACTCTAAACTTCCGTCTAAATGTAACGGGTAAACTATCCTGATGTAGTGGGATGTTGCATTTTGTGTGCTATTATAGGCCCAAGTGAACGTGTACCCACCTCACAGCTTCTCACCCTTTCTCTCTAGCTAGCAGACAAAGTCGGTAGAATGGTGGACTGGAACAATAACACATATATTTAAACTAAACACAACAGTTAGTTTCCAGAAAAAAATAACGAAAAAGAAACTACAAATCGTTCGTATAAAGTTCGCAAATTTCTACTCATTTAAACCGTCAACAGCGTCCGCTCCGCTGGATGAAGAACGGCAGCGCAGCGCCTCGCCGAACAATAGCCGAAAACCTTGTTCCAAAGACGAATTCCTCCTTAAACCCAGTGCTAAAGTGGAGGAAGCCAAGTGGCAGTGAATACTCACAGGAAGGAGGCGGGAGAAAAGGGAGGGAGAAACATCCCAACAGGTTCGCTGATGGTGGCGCTCCTACTGGAGCACGGTCCGTTCGCCTCAAACACGGCAGCCGTCGTCCATTTCCTTGTGTCTCGACAGCCTACCCGAACTCGCACAACTCCGTTTTGCAGCTACTAATCTTTGGGTTACGTTATCACAAGCAAACATCAACTTCTCCACGCTCAAACTTTCACAGTCTTCCTTAGTTAGCCGCCATGTTCTTCTTCTCCCCGTAGTCACAGAAGTCCCGCCCTCTGGCACCGTTACTCTCCTTCCAGTTCCTGACCACAGATATGTTCCTGACAGTCACTGATCGGCCAATGAAGTGCCCACCCATGACCAGAGGCAATTCAACCCTCTACGAGCCAATCAGCACAATGATGCTCGCCACTTAAACACAGTTCGGATTACATTTTCCATATAATCACCAAAAAAAAAACCGAACAAAAAAACAAAAGTTATTCATGTACTTAAAGTCAATCCCTTCTGAAAACCAGACCAATGCTGAGATTTATCTTAACCTGCTTGGGCTGACAGATGGGTGAGGAACTTAATATGAGACTCATTCATTGAATTTCAGGTAGGTTGTCGGTCCCGAAAAGGTATTCTCAATTGACTTCCAAATACTGTACCGTCTCTCGCGAAATATTTTGGCACTCACTGTTCTCTTTTGCAAACCACACCCATCTGGCACCCCTATAGGATAGAAACACTATAGAAACTATGTTAATACTTTTTTATTTTATTGGGTTTTGCAAAAAATAAAAATAAAAATACACCCGTGTCATCAGAGCATTCACCAAGAGTAAAAAGTACACATTCTCTTTACAAAGACACACCACAAAAATGACAATTGAACCACTGCTAAACACCACAACAACCCAAGAAACGAAGAAAACAAACAACATAACCATAAACAAACAACAAAAAGAAAGGGAAAAAAAGAAAAATCTCCATCAGTGTCGTGGCAATTATTTAATTCCACTCTGACATTAAATGAGGAGCGAGACAAAAATCTCGTATTGTCACACGATTTTAATATATGTTAAATGAAAAGCCCGATCTCGGAGCCCACCATCTTTATACCATACACTAGGACAACGCCCATTGCTTTGGCCTCAATGATTTGTACCCAGAGTCTCTTTTGACATGGATAGGGGGTAGTTTCTTATCACAATGGTGTATACTTAAGATCCTCTCCATCATCCTGTCTTGGAGGGGACAACTTGTCCTGGTGAACTCCTGCTGGGTGAACCTCCTGCTGAGTAACAGAGCTCGTTTATTGTTCCAAGAGGTTATCTCCCTTGTTCTAACCTTCTGCCAGGACCCTCTCAGGACCGCTTCCCATGACACTCAAAGGGCTTTTTCACCTCCCTCTGTTATCAGGCCCATACCATTTGACATAAAAGATGCACCTTTAAACTCCCTCCTTGTCCCACTGCATTATGAGCCCCCAGGCACCTGTTCAAACAATGTAAGCATAGTATAGCTGATATGTGGTCAAAGATTAAAAGTAAGCAACATACATATATGAAATGCCCTCACAATCAGTCAGCCAACAATAAACTGTCTCAATAATAGACACCAATAGTCAGTGCAGCAGCACATCACCCACGTCACAGCAAACTCAATATTAATGCCCCTCTAAACCATAAGAGCTGCCTCAATCAGGGATAAATGGGAAATTAATTTTCTGAACAAATTGAAAGAATGGACCCCATATTTTCCCAGATTTATTGGAGGAGCAACTTAATGAAAATCTGATTTTTCTCTAATCTCATAAAGTAGAGGATGTCTCTTATCCAGTGGGTATGAGAGGGAGCAACAGCTAATTTCCACCTGGTCAAGATTAATCTTCTAGCCAGTAGGGTGACAAAAGCCAAAACATATTTTTTGGATTTAGAGAGGGAAGACGATGGGGGGCAAACAAAGCACCAAGAAAATAAGAGCATTTAGTTCTATTTTTTCCCAAATTATCTCTGATAGGGTATTGAACATTTCTGTCCAGTAATTATCTAGGGATGAGCAAACCCAAAAGATGGGTATGAGGTTTGCAGGGGATTGCTGACACCTATCCCAAGTTGGTGATACACCATCATAGATCTTAGCCAACCGAGCCTTAGTGTAGTAAGTACAGTGTACCACTTCATACTGAATAAGACCATGTCTTGCACAAATAGATGATCCATGTACACGTTCTAAAATCTCTGCACAAACCTCCTGTGGTATTACCTCCCCCAGATCCTCCTCCCAAAGGGTCTTTATAGAGTTTAATGACTCTGGACGTAAAAGATTAATTTGGTTGTGTGTATATACACTGCTCAAACAATAAAGGGAACACCTAAAAACACAATATAGACCTCGATGAATGAAATATTTCAGCTGAAAATCTTTATTTATTAGACAGAGGAATGTGTTTAGAGCAAAATAACCTAAGAATGATCAATGGAAATCAAAATCATTAGCCCATTAAGGTCTGGATTCAGAATCATACTCAAAATCAAAGTGGAAAATGAGAACATAGGCTGATCCAACTTCTGTGGAAACTCTTCAAGACGATTCAAAATGAGGCTCAGTAGTGTGAGTGGCCTCCACGTGCCTGTATGCACTCCCTACAACGTCTGGGCATGCTCCTGATGAGACGACAGATGGTCTCCTGAGGGATCTCCTCCCAGACCTGGATCAGGGCATCGGTCAACTCCTGGGCAGTCTGTGGTGCGACATCGCGTTGGCGGATGGTACGAGACATGATGTCCCAGAGGTGCTCGATTGGATTCAGGTCTGGGGAACGTGCAGGCCAGTCCATAGCATCAATGCCCTCGACATACAGGAACTGCTGACACACTCTGGCCACATGAGGACGAGCATTGTCATGCATGAGCAGGAACCCAGGGCCCACTGCACCACCATATGGTCTGACAATGGGTCTGAGGATCTCATCCCGGTACCTAATGGCAGTCATGGTACCTCTGGCTAGCACGTAGAGGTCTGTGCGGCCCTCCAAGGATATGCCTCCCCAGACCATCACTGACCCACCGCCAAACCGGTCATGCTGGAGGATGTTGCAGGCAGCAGAACGTTCTCCACAGCGTCTCCAGACTCTCTCACATCTGTCACATGTGTTCAGTGTGAACCTGCTCTCCTCTGTGAAGAGCACAGGGTGCCAATGGCGAATCTGCCAACCAAGATGTTCTCTGGCAAAGGTCAATCGGGCTGCACGGTGTTGGGCTGTGAGCACAGGCCCCAATTGTGGACGTCGGGCCCTCATACCATCCTCATGCATTCTGTTTCTCACTGTTTGAGCAGAAACCTGCACATTAGTGGCCTGTTGAAGGTCGTTTTGTAGGGCTCCGGCAGTGCTCCTCCTGTTCCTCCTTGCACAAAGGACCAGATAGCGGTCCTGCTGCGGAGTTGTTGTCCTCCTGCGGCCCCCTCCACGTCTCCTGGTGTACTGGCCTGTCTCCTGGTACCTCCTCCATGCTCTGGACACTGTGCTGGGAGACACATCAAATCTTCTTGCCACAGCACGCATTGATGTGCCATCCTGGATGAGCTGCACTACCTGAGCAACTTCTGTAGGTTGCAGATACCGCCTCATGCCACCTCTAGTGGTGAGGGCACTAGCAAAAGGAAAAACTAACCAAAGATCGGCCAGAAAAGATGAGGACAGGCAAATGGTCTGTGGCCACCACCTGCAAATCCATTCCTTTTATAGGGGTTGTCTTGCAAATTGTCTAATTTCCACCTGGTGGAAATTAGACAATTTACCAACAGGTGAAATTGATTCACAAATCAGTGTTGCTTCCTAACTGGACAGGTTGATATCTCAAAAGTGTGATTGACTTGGAGCTACATTGCATTGCTTATGTGTTCCCTTTATTTTTTTGAGCAGTGTATATATATATATATGGTAACGTCCATGGATAAGAAGACACGCTGGCCGTTGGCTCGCGGGCCAGACCCTTTAGTCGAGCGGTTAGCGATGTCTCCTGCGGTGCGGGCGATATGGGTTCGCTTCCCGGCCGCGGCAATTCCTGTGGTTGCGTTGTCCCCCGAATTCCCTACATTGGTGTCAGAAGTGGGATGGAGCGACCGTAAGGCCGTCGGAAGCGTATGCGCTCTGAGGCGTGAAGGAGCTGATATGCTTAAGCGCGGGGACGCGCTTCCCGAAGGAGGGGGGTAGTGCAACGTCCACGGATAAGAAGACACGCTGGCCGCTGGCTCGCGGGTCTGACCCTTTAGTCGAGCGGTTAGCGATGTCTCCTGCGGTGCGGGCGATACAGGTTCGCTTCCCGGCCGCGGCAGTTCCTGTGGTTGCGTTGTCCCCCGAATTCGCTACAATATATATATATATATATATATATATATATATATATATATATATATATATAGTTGTTGTTGTCTCAACTACAGGTCCTGGATATCGATGTCAGGCTATGTAGAGACAACAGGCTGGCAGTCTGCAACAAACCGGCAAGAGAAGTCGAGAGAATAAAAAAGAAAATGTGCAGTATATTCGCAAGCAATGGACTAAAAATTTCAATTCAGGCTAACAAAAACCAAATTGACTTCCTCGACATCTCATTAGACCTTAAAATGGTACAGAAAGGCCATACATGAAGCCGAATAATATACTGCAATACGTCCACAGCGAAAGCAATCATCTGCCCTCTATCTTGAAAAATATCCTAGTGAGCATAATTAAGAGACTCTCATGTTTATCATCCAGCGAAGCCATCTTTAATGAAACAGCCCCCCCATACCAGAAAGCTTTACGAACATGTGGATATAATTTCAGGTTTAAGTACAATCCACCACAAATTAGCAACAGCCAGCAACAACAACAAAAAAAAAACGCAGCAGAAAGCGAAACATCACCTAGTATAATCCTCCCTATAGTAACACTGTGGCCTCTAATATCGGAAAATTTTCAAGCTTTTGGATGCGTGCTTTACCCCACACCATCAATTGAGAAAAATATTCAACAGGAACACTGTCAAAATGAGCTACAGCTGCAGGCAAAATGTTCAGCAGTTATTTCATCCCGCAACACAAGCACCATCGCCAAAGCACAGACCCCCTCACCGCAACCAAACACCTCCAACTGCAAATGCCATGCTAAGGCATCATGTCAACTTGAAGGAAAATGCCAGACAGAGAGTCATCTACCAGGCATCGGTGACAAGAGAAGACAACTGCAATGTGGACACTTACGTTGGATTAACAGAGGGCCCTTTTAAAACTAGGTTTCATGCCCATATGCATAGCTTCAGAAATGAACATGCAAGAAATGCAACGGCCTTAAGCCGCCACATTAGGTCATTGGTAGACAAGAATATCGATTACTCTGTTTCATGGAAAATCCTTACAAAGAGCAATGCATATTCAATTAGCAGTAAAAGATGTAACCTGTGCTTGGCAGAAAAATATTGTATTATTTGCAGACCTGATATGTCCACCTTGAATAGTAGAAACAAATTGACCACCAGCTGTAGACACCGAAAAAAATATCTCCTTTGTAATTAGAAGTAAAATGTCTTTATCACCCCCCCCATTAGATAATACACATGTGGCATTTATTAGATGTTTCATTTTTATATTTTTTATATTTAACTGCCTGCCCTTCCAACTGTTCCCCAACACCACCCCACTATAAGATTTACATAAATTACCCCATTTGACGTTACCTTGTTATATTTTAAATGTATGCTATTTCAACAGTGCCCTGGTCCTTTAAATGCTTTTTTCAAAAAAAGTCCCAGCCTCTTACCCCATTGGTTGTAATGTTTTCTACCCAACCATTGGTTGCTGTGCATCGTAACTACCTACCCCATTGGTTGTTATTGTTTAAATGTTTTCTCCTCTGACTGGTTGCTGTCCACCGAAATTAGGGGTGTGATGCGAGGAAACGTATACTGTGTGTTTTCTTTGTTGAATCACAGTAGTAGCTGATGAGTGTACGACGCATGAAACAAGCTTGTACTGCTATGTACACTGCTCAAAAAAATAAAGGGAACACATAAGCAATGCAATGTAGCTCCAAGTCAATCACACTTTTGAGATATCAACCTGTCCAGTTAGGAAGCAACACTGATTTGTGAATCAATTTCACCTGTTGGTAAATTGTCTAATTTCCACCAGGTGGAAATTAGACAATTTGCAAGACAACCCCTATAAAAGGAATGGATTTGCAGGTGGTGGCCACAGACCATTTGCCTGTCCTCATCTTTTCTGGCCGATCTTTGGTTAGTTTTTCCTTTTGCTAGTGCCCTCACCACTAGAGGTGGCATGAGGCGGTATCTGCAACCTACAGAAGTTGCTCAGGTAGTGCAGCTCATCCAGGATGGCACATCAATGCGTGCTGTGGCAAGAAGATTTGATGTGTCTCCCAGCACAGTGTCCAGAGCATGGAGGCGGTACCAGGAGACAGGCCAGTACACCAGGAGACGTGGAGGGGGCCGCAGGAGGACAACAACCCCGCAGCAGGACCGCTATCTGGTCCTTTGTGCAAGGAGGAACAGGAGGAGCACTGCCGGAGCCCTACAAAACGACCTTCAACAGGCCACTAATGTGCAGGTTTCTGCTCAAACAGTGAGAAACAGAATGCATGAGGATGGTATGAGGGCCCGACGTCCACAATTGGGGCCTGTGCTCACAGCCCAACACCGTGCAGCCCGATTGACCTTTGCCAGAGAACATCTTGGTTGGCAGATTCGCCATTGGCACCCTGTGCTCTTCACAGATGAGAGCAGGTTCACACTGAACACATGTGACAGATGTGAGAGAGTCTGGAGACGCTGTGGAGAACGTTCTGCTGCCTGCAACATCCTCCAGCATGACCGGTTTGGCGGTGGGTCAGTGATGGTCTGGGGAGGCATATCCTTGGAGGGCCGCACAGACCTCTACGTGCTAGCCAGAGGTACCATGACTGCCATTAGGTACCGGGATGAGATCCTCAGACCCATTGTCAGACCATATGCTGGTGCAGTGGGCCCTGGGTTCCTGCTCATGCATGACAATGCTCGTCCTCATGTGGCCAGAGTGTGTCAGCAGTTCCTGTATGTCGAGGGCATTGATGCTATGGACTGGCCTGCACGTTCCCCAGACCTGAATCCAATCGAGCACCTCTGGGACATCATGTCTCGTACCATCCGCCAATGCGATGTCGCACCACAGACTGTCCAGGAGTTGACCGATGCGCTGATCCAGGTCTGGGAGGAGATCCCTCAGGAGACCATCCGTCGTCTCATCAGGAGCATGCCCAGACGTTGTAGGGAGTGCATACAGGCACGTGGAGGCCACACACACTACTGAGCCTCATTTTGAATCGTCTTGAAGAATTTCCACAGAAGTTGGATCAGCCTATGTTCTCATTTTCCACTTTGATTTTGAGTATGATTCTGAATCCAGACCTTAATGGGCTAATGATTTTGATTTCCATTGATCATTCTTAGGTTATTTTGCTCTAAACACATTCCTCTGTCTAATAAATAAAGATTTTCAGCTGAAATATTTCATTCATCGAGGTCTATATTGTGTATTTAGGTGTTCCCTTTATTTTTTGAGCAGTATATTATAAGTTTTTTTCCTACACACACACACACACACACACATATATATATATATATATATATATATATCAATACAGATGAAGGAAAAAAAGTTTTAATACTGTGCGACGCATGAAACAGGCCTGTACTGCTATGTATTAAAACTTTTTTTCCTGCATATTTATTGATATTCCGCTCCTCATTAGTTGAGCACTCACAACACCATTGACGGTTTTGGAAAAAAACGCTATATATATATATATATATATATATATGTGTGTGTGTGTGTGTGTATGGTTCTTTGTGTAAACACATTAGCAGCTGATGAGTGTGAGACACACAAAACAGGCCTGTACTGCAATGTATTAAAATCTTTTTTCCTGTATCTGTTATATATACACTACCGTTCAAAAGTTTGGGATCACCCAAACAATTTTGTGTTTTCCATGAAAAGTCACACTTATTCACCACCATATGTTGTGAAATGAATAGAAAATAGAGTCAAGACATTGACAAGGTTAGAAATAATGATTTGTATTTGAAATAAGATTTTTTTTACATCAAACTTTGCTTTCGTCAAAGAATCCTCCATTTGCAGCAATTACAGCATTGCAGACCTTTGGCATTCTAGCTGTTAATTTGTTGAGGTAATCTGGAGAAATTGCACCCCACGCTTCCAGAAGCAGCTCCCACAAGTTGGATTGGTTGGATGGGCACTTCTTTGAGCAGATTGAGTTTCTGGAGCATCACATTTGTGGGGTCAATTAAACGCTCAAAATGGCCAGAAAAAGAGAACTTTCATCTGAAACTCGACAGTCTATTCTTGTTCTTAGAAATGAAGGCTATTCCATGCGAGAAATTGCTAAGAAATTGAAGATTTCCTACACCGGTGTGTACTACTCCCTTCAGAGGACAGCACAAACAGGCTCTAACCAGAGTAGAAAAAGAAGTGGGAGGCCGCGTTGCACAACTGACCTAGAAGATAAGTACATTAGAGTCTCTAGTTTGAGAAACAGACGCCTCACAGGTCCCCAACTGGCATCTTCATTAAATATTACCTTTTAGAGCCTGTTTGTGCTGTCCTCTGAAGGGAGTAGTACACACCGGTGTAGGAAATCTTCAATTTCTTAGCAATTTCTCGCATGGAATAGCCTTCATTTCTAAGAACAAGAATAGACTGTCGAGTTTCAGATGAAAGTTCTCTTTTTCTGGCCATTTTGAGCGTTTAATTGACCCCACAAATGTGATGCTCCAGGAACTCAATCTGCTCAAAGAAGTGCCCATCCAACCAATCCAACTTGTGGGAGCTGCTTCTGGAAGCGTGGGGTGCAATTTCTCCAGATTATCTCAACAAATTAACAGCTAGAAAGCCAAAGGTCTGCAATGCTGTAATTGCTGCAAATGGAGGATTCTTTGACGAAAGCAAAGTTTGATGTAAAAAAAATCTTATTTCAAATACAAATCATTATTTCTAACCTTGTCAATGTCTTGACTCTATTTTCTATTCATTTCACAACATATGGTGGTGAATAAGTGTGACTTTTCATGGAAAACACAAAATTGTTTGGGTGATCCCAAACTTTTGAACGGTAGTGTATATATATATATATATATATATATATATATATATATATATATATATATATATATATATATATATATATATATATATATGTGAAATTGAGCCTTTCATGGTTGAAACTGGTGTCAGAAAACCGTCTAGAATGGAATCAATGTTTGATTCCATTCTAGATGGTATTCCATTGCATTGGAACAAGTAGGTAGGTCAGGAAACATGAGGAATGTGTTACGGGTAAAGCTATGGACCTGTATATATCTGAAAAAAATGTTGCCTAAGAAGTGAAAATCTGCCCGAAAGTTGCCGATAGGATGCAAAAAAATATACAAGTCTTTAAAAATATTGATACCTAGATTTGACCAAATCAAGAAAGCACAGTCTGCCAGGGAAGGAGGGAAAACATGATTAGCAGCTAATGGGGCATAGGTAGAAAATGATTGTAGACCAGAATAGCACTTAAACTGAACCCAGATCCTAAGAGAGGTTTTAACAATTACGTTTTGAGTATAGGAAGAAGTAGAAGAATGTGTAGGAGAGTGTACGAGAGCCTTCAGTGATACCGACTTGGTGGAGTTTGCCTCTATAACCAGCCACGTTGGGGGAGGATCAAAGGCCTCATATTGAAGCCAGTATTTAAAAATTCTAATGTTGGCTGCCCAATAATAGAACCTGAGATTCGGTAAAGCCAACCCTCAAAGTTGCCTAGGCCTTTGCAAATAATGTTTACACAGCCGAAGAACCTTCTTATTCTGGAGAAACTCCAAGATCACACTATCCACTTTATGGAAGAAGGTCTGAGTGAGGAAAAGCGGTAAGCATTGGAACAAGTAGGCAAATTGGGGAAGAACATTCATTTTAACTGAATTGACTTGCGCAACTAAAGAAATATTAAGCACAAACCAATGTTCACAGTCTTCTCGGATTCGGGTCAATAAGGGGGCAAAGTTAGCTTTGTAGAGGTCTTCAAATTTGTGTGTAATATGGACTCCAAGATATGTAAAGCTATGCTGGGTAATTTTAAAGGGTAAGTTGTATAGAGGATAATTCTTAGCAGTTGTATTAATAGGAAATATCTCACTTTTGTTTAAGTCAATTTGTATCCAGATATTTGACTAAATAATTGAAGAGTAGAAAGGGCAGCAGGGACAGAGATAGGCAAGTTGGAAACATATACAAACAGGTCGTCTACGTAAAGGGAAACCTTCAATTCTATTCCATCTCTAAATATGCCTGTAATATGGGGGTTAGATCGGAGCATTATCGAAAGGGGTTCAATGGCAACTGCAAATAATAATGGACCCAAAGAGTGGCTTAATCCAAGAAATACAATTTCTCCCAAAACTAAATCTCTCTAAAGTATAGAAAAAAGGTAGTCCCACTCCACTCTATCAAATGCCTTCTTGGCATCTAAAGCTATCAAAGCTTCATGGGTATTAGATTTGGAGATACTATAGATTGTATTAAACAGACGTCTAAGGTTGGTGAAGGAATGCCTATCTCGAATAAACCCTGTTTGGCCCAAAGAGATAATAGATTCCAGGCGTAGTGCCAGCAATTTTGATAACAATTTAAAGTCAATGTTTAACAAGCTTATTGGGCGGTAGGTGGTGCAGGCAACGGGATCTTTGCCTTTCTTCAAGAGGAGGGAAATTGAGGCTTGAGTAAGAGTTTCAGGAAGGCAACCTAAATCGAACGATTTGTTAAACATATCCATTAGTAAAGGGGCTAGCTTGTGCCAAAATTTCTTATAAAACTCAGAAGGATATCCATCTGGTCCTGGACATTTCCTACTTTGTAGAGAAAATGCAACTATATTGAGTTCTGCAATAGTGATTGGCTTCTCTAGCTCCTCTGTGACAGACTGCTCAATGGAGGGAATATCTAATTTATCAAAGAAAAAAAATCTAAATGTGGAGGAGTAGAAGCTTGTTCAAATGCGTAAAGAGATAAAAAAAATACTTAAACGTATTTTTAATTTCCGAAGGTTCAGTAGTTACACCTGAATTTGTTTGGATCTGGGGGATTTGATGGGATGATGATATCTGACGTAACTGATGTGCTAGTTGCTTGCTGGTCTTGTCACCACGTTCATAAAACCCTGATCTAATTTGGAGCAGAATTTCTGTCGTACAATGTGTCATAAGGATATCAAACTCCTTATATCTCTGGGGATCGGGAGGTAGCATACATGTTATCAAGCTGAGATAGGCGTTGTGCCAACTTAGCCATTTTTCTTTTCTAAGCTTATTCTCATATCCTGTATAAGAGACTATCTCTCACCTGATATAGGCCTTCAAAGTTCCCCACAGCACTGAAGCGGACACATCAGGCATTTTGTTTAGACTCACAAAGAAATCAATTCGCTGTGAAACAAAGTTAACAAAGTCCTCATTAGAAAACAGGCGCGTATTAAGACGCCATGGTGCACGTGTACTAGTAAAAATTTTTAAATAGATATTCATAGAAATTGGTGTGATCAGATATAACAATAGCGCCATATTTACATGCACACATAGATGGGAGTAATCGTTTATCAACCAGGAAAAAAGTCAATACGGGTGAAAGTATGATGGACACGGGGGGGGGGGGGGATATTCCCTTTTAGAAGGGTTAAAAAAGTGCCAGGCTTCAGAAACAGCAAACTCCTTCATGAAAGACTGGATTACCTTGGCAGACTTTGAAGGTGTGCAGACATTGGAGGAGGAATAATCCAACTGAGGATAAAGCCAGCAGTTGAAGTCTCCTCCTAATATTAAGTAGTGTGAAGACATATCAGGAAGTGTCAAGAAAAAACGTTTAAAAAAGCATCATCGTCACAATTGGGGGGATGAACGTTAGGCAAAGCCACGCGAGTATTATGAATCTTGCCAGCAACTATGATGAATCTACCATTAGGATCAGAGATAACATTTGAATGAACAAAGGGAACAGATTTGTGCAGCAGAATAGCCACACCTCTTGATTTACCCCGGAATGAGGAATGGTAAGTCTGACCCACTCTTAAAACTTCAAATGATCTGAGGCGTTGAGATGGGTCTCTTGTAGAACGATTATATGGGCGCCCACGTCGTGGAGATAGTGTAATACTTTGCTACGTTTTATAGGGTTAGTGAGCTCTTTACAGTTAAAGCTACTGAATTTAATGTCTCTCCCATTGGACAATGCTGTTAAATTAGGTCGGGTCATAGCTAGGTGTTGGGAACGTTATATAACAAGAGTGATGGTCCGCAGCAATTCTCAAAACATACCTGACTGATGGAAAAAGAATGAACAAAAACACACATATATGTACCACCCCTCTCCCACCGACCCACACAGATTCTTGCGGAAGCATCCCCAAACTGGATGCGCGCAACCCTCCCCTCAATGACACAAACAAATTTTCATGCTTCATAGTGGCTCTACTATCAGCCTACCTACAACTACTTGGACGTTCCTTACAGAAATGTGGCAAGTTATGACCTCAAGAAAAGGTGTCACTATTAAGTGTGCTAGTAACAGAACAAGGTATACACAATTAAACAAAGATGCATTCATATAATCACAACAAACAATTTTAGAGAAAACGAAAGGATAACACAAAAGAAAAAAACATCACCTTCCAACCGCAGACCATTGACAACGTTACTAAAACAAGGCAGCCGAGGTGAATGGGAAATTTAGTCTTTATAACTAGCAACAACGGTTACTTAGCGTATCCGCTAAACAGTATCTGAAGTGATTATTTTTTTACATTTTTCTCAACAAAATCCGCCGCCAATGCCGGATCTTCAAACTTACGAGTTTGTCTGCTGGGCAAGGTGATGCGTAATGTTGCCGGGTAAAGAAGTCAAAACTTAATATTAAGGTAGGAGTGAGGCTCCTTCTTCACTTTGGCAAAGGGGGTCCTTTTCTTAGCCACCGTCAGGGGGGAAGTCGGGATATTTGAGATCCTCATACCCTTGTATGAGAGAGGTGAGGCCTCCCCAGCTCGGCGCAGGATTTGGTTCCGAACTTGGATTTGATTTACTCGGATAACAAGTGGACAGGAGGTTCCCCATCCTTGGGCCTGGCGCGTAGGACACAATGGGCCCGGTCCAGTACGGGTTCGTAATCACGTCCAAGTAGATCTTGTAGAAATTGGACCACAAACTCCGTGGGACGAAGGCCCTCCGAACCCTCTGGCAAGCCCACCAGATGAACATTATTCCACCTCGCATGTCCCTCCAGGTTCTCACATTTTTTGGAAAGTGAATCGACCAAGGTGGTTATTGTGCTAACATTAGCATGAAGGTTGGTTAGCTTGCTATCGTGGTCGTTAGCCGAGTGCTCGAGGTCCGCAATAGTTTTGCCATGTAAGACAATGTTGCTCTCAAAAGACTCTAGAGCTGTTTTTATATCTTTTTTGTGATGACCCCTCTGCTCCAGTAGGTGCGCCTGTGGTTGTGTGTTCTTCTTTGTCTTACAGGATCTTGGTCAGGGGTGGAGGCTCATCATTTCTGCTCAAGAGCTGAGTACTGATTACCACGTTTCTTTATAATTTTTTTAAATAAATGTGCTTGGGCAAAATTGCAAACTCGTCTGGTCTCCCATCTTTGTCGCAGCCTGTGAGCCGGGCTGTGACATATGGGGGCTCGTCTGGGATTGATTCGTATTAGAAATCTGTTCGATCGTCTGGGTGATGCATGCCTGACGGTTAACTTGGCAAAGTGTGAGTTTGCCAAGGCCACCGTCACCTACCTTAGTAAGGTAGTTGGGCAGGGGACCATGCGTCCGGTACAGGCAAAAGTCACTGCAATTGAGCAGCATCCAGTGCCAGCAACCAAGAAGAAACTCCAGGGTTTTCTGTGTCTTATAGGTTACTACCGCAGTTTTTGTAAAAACTTTTCGACTGTGGTAGCTCCTTTGGCAGATTTGCTTAAAAGCAAGGCAAAGTTCATTTGGTCAGTTTCTTGTCAACAAGCCTTTGACAATGTTAAATTTGTTCTTTGCAGGTCCATGCATGGACAGGCCCTTCAGGCTGCATGTGGATGCAAGTGTTGTAGGAGCAGGTGCTGTCCTGTTTCAGTGTGATGGCAGTGGTGTGGAACATCCCGTGAGTTTCTACTTGAAGAAATTTAACTCTTTTCAGTTGATTTATTCTGTTATCAAGAAGGAGACACTTGCACTTATTTGGGCACTACAACATTTTGAACTCTATGTTGACTCTGGTTCTGTCCCTCTAATGGTCTACACAGACGATAACCCAATAACCTTTTTGTATTGTCTACGCTGCCCAAACCATAGCTGGATGCGGTGGATTTTGTTTTTGCAGCCTTATTGTTTGGATGTCTGCCACATTAAAGGCTCTGAAAACATTGTGGCAGATGCTTTGTCAAGAGCACCCTGCTCTTAAGTTGTACTGTACTGTTTAATGTGTAACCTCTCTGGCCTTCTATCTCTCTTTGTCACTCTTAAATGCTTCTCCAGGTGCCGGGGTTGCTGGGTTGCAGGGTGTAATTGGTTGGCTGGGGTAGACTCTTTAAGAACCGGTCTGTACAGAACATGTATATGGTTAAGAGCAGTTAAGCTGTAAAGTTATGTCTAGTTACTATTTTGATTTTTGAAGTAGCTGTGGTCTGCCAGTTTTCCCGGTGGGAATCCCGTTTTTATGGGGGGGGGGTGTGACGACCCCTCCACTCCACTAGGTGCGTCTGTGGTTTTGTGTTCTTTGTCTTGCAGGATCTTGGTCAGGGGCAGAGGCTCGTCATTTTTGCTCATGAGCTGAGTGACTACCATGTTTATTTCGTTGTTCTTTATCGTTTTGTTTTTTAAAATAAATGTGCTTGGGCAAAATTGCTAACTCGTCTGGTCTCCCATCATTGTCACAGCCTACGAGCCGGGCTGTGACACTTTTGACAGTCTCCAACATGAAGGAGTTAAGTTCTCTGGTAATATCAGCACGCACTTCATTCATTATCTGCCTTATGTTTAACAACAGTCTCGTTAGCATCTAGCTGATGTTGGGATACTGGCTCAGGTGTTGAGGGTCGGAAAGGAACCAGTGCAGGGGTCCGGCAGGGTCAAGCCCGTAGGCACGTTTATTTCGGTTCAGGGAAGGGAAATGCGGGATGTGTATGGTGCAGCTAGAGTCCTGGATGTGGGGTGTGTAAAAGACTACTATGTGTCTGTGTGCAGGGCGAGTGTGGTGCGTGTGTGCAGGAATGTAAATGACTGGAGGGTGTTTGTGCGTGTCGGTGAAGCGCAAGTCCAAGAGTAGGGGTTCTGCGGGAGGCAGCGTGGGAGCACAAGCGAGGGGTCCGAGGAACACAAGGGACGCGAGAAAGACGGAGCCCGAGAAGCACTGGCACCGGGGGGTTCTGGGAGGACGGGAGAGAGAGACACAGAATTAGACTCAGGGATCACAACACGGGAATCGCAGGAGAAAACACAGCCAGAGTCTAGCGATCTACTGGGTAACTACCGTACTAGATGGCACAATCTGGCCACGATTGCACGTCAGCGTCCTCTCTTATAGCTGGGCTGCAGATTGGCTTCAGGTGCGCTGATCACCGACGAGCCTCTGGTGCGTAGCTGCGCTCTCAACGAGCGCGCTGATTGAACCCAGCCGGTAGACTCAGGCGGAGACGCGCCTTGCGTCTGGACCACAACATCAGGCTTGTTGTGGCCTCCTTTATCGGATTTCCCTTGACCTCCCATCATATATTATCCTCAATTGAAAAATAAATTAACACATGTAAATAGCTGCAATATTAAAGCTTAGTATTGGTAAAATAAAATAGTGTAAACAAAATAGGGTAAATAAAGTATAAAATAAGTCACATTTCGACGGAGCTACTGCGAAACACGTCTTAGATCCTCCCTGCACAGCGGTGCCGAGACACACACACACACACACACACACACACACACACACACACACACACACACACACACACACACTCGTTTCACTATCCTTATGAGGACCCCCCCCCCCCATTGACAACATTCATTTCCTAGCCCTTAACCCTTACCTTAACCACGCAAACTACATGCCTAACCCTAACCCTTACCCTAATCTTAACCTAACCCTAATTCTAACCGTAACCCTAAAACCAAGTCCTAACCCTAAAATAGACCCTTTCCTTGTGCGGACCTCTCACAAGGTATGTGCTGTCAGGTTTTGCTATCCTTGTGTGGACATTTGGTCCACAAAATGATAGCTAAACATGTATACACACACACACACACAAACACACGGGCACTACTACGGGGTTTCCAAAGCTCCTTTCCCACCAAAATTAGCGGGTACACCAGGGGTTTTTTTAAACGCGTGTGAACCCGCTAAAAAATGCCGATTGACACCTTTCCCATTGCCAGTAGCCGAGTACGCCTTTCTTTCTTTTTTTTCCGGTGTGTCACGTTCGACGTCACGAACGTGCGCTGGAAAAGGTTTTCAGTGTGATTGGGTAGTAAACAGTGGAAAGCAACATGGAGGACAGTGAAAATGTTGCGGTGGCTACTTCTTTTTTATATCTGTTACTTATTCTTCTGGTCGTTAATGGCAAGATATTTTTTCTTCAGCGCCTTTAATTTGTTCATAATGTAGAGGAGCTCAAGCAGGAGTCGGGACAACTTTCTGTTGCGGCTACACAACGTGCACCATTTATTCCTTCCACCATTACAACAACAACAAAAACCCGCGCAGCGGAAGTGTATCACTGCAAACCCGAACTGAGAAAACAGCAGCTGTAAACCAACGTTCCTACTAGCTCAATAAGGGGAATTATGTATCCCCATAACCACTACACACGTCCTCTCAGAATTCGCCTTAATACGAAAAGTCAGTGTGGCGAGGGGGGTGGATCTCTCTGCTCCAACAGCTCCGCTGGACAGGAGCTGGGGGCTGGTTAATCACAGGCAAAGCAGCAGAGTCCTCACAGCTGGACCGGGGGAAAGGGAGGGGCTGGGGAAGCAGGGGGCGGCTCGCCGGGGGAGGGGGGCAGGGCCGGGGGGCAACCCCGCCGTGGGGGCAGGGCAAGACCAACAGGGCGGTCTAAGTCCAGGTGAGCAGGCTTGAGGCGGTCCACAGAAACCCGCTCCAGCCTGCTGCCAACCTCCACCACAAAGTGCTTATCTCCAGTGTCCCGTACCCGAAATGGGCCGTCGTAGGGTGGCTGCAGGGGACCGCGGTGCACGTCGTGACGGATGAAAACATATTGCGCCGACCGCAGCTCCATGGGGACATAGGACTGAGAGCCGCCATGCTGAGAAGTGGGGACCGGTGCAAAAGCCCTGGCTTCCTCCTGCAGCGCAGTCCGTTGGCAGCTGGCGGACAAGGGAGCTGTGGCGGTGGGAAGGAAATCCCCCGGGACCCGAAGTGGCTGTCCGTAGACCAGTGCGGCAGATGAGGACTGGAGGTCCTCCTTGGGGGCCGTCCTGAGGCAGTTTGTCGACCCAGCGGTCATCCTTGAGGGTAGCCCGCAATGCGGCCTTCACCGGGCGATGGAACCTCTCGACCAATCCATTCGCTTGAGGGTGATACGCTGTGGTGCGATGGAGCCTCACCCCTAAACCCGCGGCGATCTCCTCCCAGAGCGCTGACGTGAATTGCGGCCCTCTGTCCGAGGAGAGGTCAGATGGGGTGCCAAAGCGGGCGACCCAGGTTCCGATGAACGCTCACGCAACCTCAGGCGCTGTCGTGGACGACAACGGGACGGCCTCTGGCCATCGCTTGGTCCCGTCGACCATGGTGAGCAGGTATCTGAAACCACGGCAGGGGGGTAGGGGGCCTACCAGGTCCACATTCACTTGGTCGAACCTCCTCTCAGGTACCGTGAAAGGTATCAGGGGCGCTTTGACGTGCCGGAGCACTTTGGAGCGTTGGCACTCCACACAGGTGTCAGCCAAGTCCCTCACACCCTTTTTGAGTCCATGCCAGACAAACTTTGCCGCCACCAACCTCTGTGAAGGCTTTCTGCCAGGGTGAGACAGCCCATGGACTGCGTGGAAGACCCGCCGCCTCCAAGCAGTCGGAACGACGGGTCGGGGCTGACCCGTAGAGACGTCGCACAGGAGCGTAGCGCCGGCGTCGTCGAAAGCCACATCCTCCAGCTGCAGCCCTGTGACGGCCGTCCTGTATGTCTGCACTCCTGGGTCGGCGGCCTGGTCAGCCGCCATCTGGCTGTAGTTGAGTCCCAAATGGGCGGCACCAGCGATGGCCCGGGAGAGACAGTCGGCGACCGGGTTGGACTTCCCAGCGACATGCCTCACGTCGGTGGTAAACTCAGAGATGTAGGCCAACTGTCGCTGCTGGCGGGCTGACCACGGCTCTGCCACCTTGGCCATCGCGAACACCAACGGTTTGTGATCGGCGAAAGCCGTGAACTGACGGCCCTCCAGTAGGAAACGAAAGTGCCTAACAGCGAGGAAAAGACCAAGCAGCTCACGATCAAAGGTGCTGTATTTGCGCTCTCTCAGGTTAAACTGCCGGCTGAAGAAGGCAATCGGCTGCCACGCGCCGCTCACCCACTGCTCGTAAACCGCGCCGACAGCGTAGTCCGAAGCATCCGTCGTGATGGCGATGGGCGCTCCAGACACAGGGTGTGCCAGCATCGCCGCGTCAGCCAGGGCGACCTTCACATCCTTAAAAGCCTTGTCCCTCTCTGCAGACCAGTCCACGGCGTGTTTGGGGGCTGTGCCCTTCAGAGCCTCATATAGGGGGCGGAGGAGATCGGCAGCCCAGGGGATGAACCGGTGGTAGAAGGACACCATGTCAATGAACTCCCGGAGGGACTGGGCCGTGTGTGGGCTTGGAAAGTCTGCGACGGCCTCCACCTTAGCTGGAAGGGGGGGCGCCCCGTCCTTGGTGACCCGGTGGCCCAGGAAGTCGATGGTGCTCAGACCAAACTGGCATTTGGCCGGGTTAACTATCAACCCGTGCAGGCTGAGCCTCTCGAAAAGGGCTCTGAGGTGGGACAAGTGCTCGGACACGGAGGTGCTAGCGACCAGGATGTCATCCAGATACACGAAGAGGAAAGGCAGGTCTCACAACACTGAGTCCATGAGGCGTTGGAAGGACTGCGCGGCGTTCTTAAGCCCAAACGGCATGCGCAGGAACTCGAACAGTCCGAACGGAGTTGTCACAGCCGTTTTGGGGACATCAGCGGGATGGACGGGCACCTGGTGGTATCCACGGACGAGGTCCACCTTGGAAAAGATCACTTTCCCAGCCAGGTGGGCGGAGAAATCTTGGATGTGAGGGACCGGGTAGCGGTCTGGTGTTGTTGTCATTGAGCCGACGGTAGTCACCACATGGACGCCACCCACCGCCAGGCTTAGGCACTATGTGGAGGGGTGAAGCCCACGGGCTGCTGGAGCGACGGATGATGCCGAGGCGCTCCATGTTCTCAAACTCCGCCTTGGCGACAGAGAGCTTGGTCGGGTCGAGGCGCCGAGCTCGGGTGTGCACCGGCGGGCCAGTGGTGACGATGTGGTGCTCAACCCCATGTTTGGTCATAGATGACGAGAATGTGGGCTGAGTGAGGTCAGGGAACTCAGAGAGAAGATGGAGAAACACGTCCTCGTTGGAGAGCATGCTGGACAGCCTGACGGCTGAGTGCAGACGCGTGTGAAGCGAAGGTGACGGCGTCAGTCAGGCGTCGATTCCTGACGTCCACCAGCAACCCATGAGCACAAAGGAAATCTGCACCGAGGAGGGGAAATGCCACGTCGGCGGTGACAAAATCCCAGCTGAACCGCTGTCCGTTAAAACACATGTCAATGTGCCTCGTGCCGTACGTACGGATAGAGCTGCCGTTGGCAGCTTCCATGGGGGACACTCCTCTGCACCCCAGTGTCGCATAGGAAACGCCGCCCCGAGATGGAGTCTTGCAGGAAAAGTAGCCTGTTGTCCTCCACGCCGACGCCCATGGCCACTAGTGAGCGCCAGCCTTGGCGTTTCCCGACGAGCTGAAATTGCACGGGGAGTTGCACTTTTTCGCCCTGGCCCCGAACCTTGCATGGTAAAAGCACAGGCCGGGCTCCTGTCGCCGACCGGGGGTTGCCGCGGCGACCACCATTGAGTCACCAGGTGGTGGCGTGTGGGGGTGGGCAGGGGTGAGCGCGGACGCGCAGTGCTGCTGTTGGCTGGCCAGGAAGAACTTGTCAGCTTATTCAGATAGCTTGCGGCAATCGGTAATGCTGGTGTTAGCCAAAGCGGTCCGCACCTGAGCAGGCAGTTGTCGCAGAAATAGTTGGACAAAGAGGAAATCAGGTGTGTGTGCCAGTCCCAGCAGATTCAGCATTTTGTCCATGAGCTCGGATGGCTTGCTGTCGCCCAAGCCTTGCAGAGAAAAGAGACGGTGGGCCCTCTCGGCATCGGAAAGTTCAAAAATCTTCAAGAGGTGATCTTTGAGCCCCTTGTATTTGTCTGCCGCCGGATGATTTATAAGGAGACTCACCACTCTAGTTGCAGTCGAACACCCGAGCGCCGATACCACATAGTAGTATTTAGTAACATCGTCTGTTATTTTGCGGATAGCAAACTGCGCTTCCGCCTGGGCGAACCATGTCGTTGCCGATGACTCCCAGAACTCTGGCAATTTGAGAGAAACCGCGTTGATTTCGTCAACTATGTTCGTTCGAAAGATTGTCTCTGGTAACTACCAAGAGACAAACGTCGGGGTCACCAGTGTAGAGGAGCTCAAGCAGGAGTCGTGACAACTTTCTCTTTCGGCTACACAACGTGCACCATTTATTCCTTCCACCATTACAACAACAACAAAAACCCGCGCAGCGGAAGTGTATCACTGCAAACCCGAACTGAGAAAACAGCAGCTGTAAACCAACGTTCCTACTAGCTCAATAAGGGGAATTATGTATCCCCATAACCACTACAATAACTTGCTTTGGGTTGCCAACAATGCCTCTTTCACTCAGAATTTTCGATATATTGCTGCATATTGCAGCGTCTCTCTCTCACAGTGCCAGAAACCTGTCTCCCTATTTCCTCTTCACCTCGAATCAGGAAAAGCTCTCTCACCTCGCTGTCTTGCCAGTGTTGCATCTTGCACGATATTAAGAACAAAATCGCCGTTGCACGTTACCTGTTTCTTTACGCGCCCACGTCCGGAATTTAGCGCCGGAAAAGGAGCGAAAACTAGCGGGTCTACTCCGGTGTCCTGTTCCCATCAATGTCGATCGGAGCCGGAGCAGATAAAAACCCGTGTCTGTTGCAGAGCCATTTGACCCGGGACTGAATGCCGATTGTAACCTTTCCACCTGGCCAAAAAAGCTGGATGTTAGCGGGTCTTTTGGCCAGTGGGAAAGGGGTACAAGAGTGGGTTGTTCATTGGACTGGGGGAGAGACGTCTGTAGAGAAATAAAATTGTGCAGTTGTTTTGCTGACGAACTGAAATCCTCGTCTCCGTTTGTCACCGGCACGCAACGGTTGGTGTCAAAAGTGGGATTCAAACTCACGTAGCTAGCCGGTGGCAGCATGGAGGGATGTTCACCCCGCCAGCCTAGATACGGCGGACGAAGAATTGGATCACGGCGACGAGAGATGAATGCATGGAAAGGGGGGAAATATAATCGTTAGTTGTGTGTACAGAGCAGGAGCCAGCATTGAACATTTTAAGGAAAAAATGGAAGAAATGTTTGCTCGGTCAGATCAGAATGTAATGTTTATTTGTGGGGACTTTAATATAGATTGGCTGAATCCCAACAAGCACAAATTGACTGATGCTTTTATTGAATCAATGCACAGCATGAGTCCCTACCTAACAATCACTAAACCCAGTAGAATAACTTCACACTGTGCTACTCTAATAGACAACATGTTCTCAAATAATATGGACTGTTGAAATGATCATGCAGATACGTGGGTTTACGAAGTATTACTTATAACTCTGGGACATAGTACTGAACATGCCTAGTACGTTGGCGCAATCACTCTACTTCTCTTGTCTAGTAGATCACAGATACGTAAGATTAACACAGTGTTGCCACCTACAGGCCAACTCTCGTAACATCTCCCTTCACATAACAAATGAAAGTGATTCTCTCAGAGATATAAAACTTAAACAGTGAGTTTTTGCAGTGGCTATTCAATAAACAATTGACAGTAACTCAGATGATGAACATTACACTCTCATGCCTTTCTCTCTCTTTTTTTTTTATAAGTCCATGTTCAAGTCACATAGTCTTTGGTGTACCTCTTTGGAGGCCTGATGTTGTTCCTGGTCCTGGTTTGGCGGAGACCTTGAGGCTCAGGGTCTGCAGCCTGGAATGTGTTTTCAGCCAGTGCTGGAGCATGACTCTCTGGATCGTCAGCCACTACAGCTCCATCCCAACTCCCCCAGTCATCATCCTCTTGTTTCTGCGTTATGTTTTACCATGTACCAGCACCTCATATGATCTGTCACTCTTCTGGTCAGTTCAGATTCCAAGGGACCATGAACTGTTGGGCATGTTGGGTCGTAGCAAGACTCGGACTGTCTCCCCTTGAATGATCACTAGCATGTCATGGGCATGTGCATCATAGTGGTGCTCGGAAATAAGCCCTTTTCTGTGCTTCTTCGTGACCACATTTTGCACTACCCAAGGTTGAAGCAGAAGACCTTTGGAGGGCAGGTGTGTGTGCATGCGTCTGGACATGAGCCGCTGAGCCGGGGAGCTGTCAAGTCCCTCCGTTGGAGTGTTTCTCCATGCTAACACTGCCTTCCATGGGTCCTCTCCTGCCAGCGCCGCCTTTTTCAGTATTGTTTTGGCTATTTTGACAGCTGACTCCACATTGCCATTGCTTTCACAGATACGTAAGATTAACACAGTGTTGCCACCTACAGGCCAACTCTCATAACATGGACAATAATATCGTGAGTGGGTTGCTGAAAAATGACGTAAGTGACCATCTGCCAGTTTGTGTGATCTATGGATGTGATTATATGAAGTCTTAAGGAGACAATATGATCAAACATAGAAGAGTTAGAACAGAGGAAGCCTTAGATGCATTTAAATATGATTTCTTAATGCAAGACCGGAGCATAATACACGAGGAAAAGGACACTGACAGAGCCTATGACACATTTCTCAGTATATTTTTAACACTATATGACAAAAACTGCCCCATAAAACAATACAACAGGAAGCAAAACTATGAGAACAAACCATGGATTACAAAAGGACTGCAAAATGCCTGTAAAAAAGAAAAAAAAGAACACACCTTATCGACAGTTCTTGAAATGTAGAACAGTGGAGGCAGAAAATAGATACAAAAGAAATAAAAATAAGAAGACAGTAAGGCTCATATGGATAATGCCATGAAACTAGCCATGTTTGGGAGCCAACTTAGTGACAGCTACAGGATCGGCGTTGCTAAACACAATGAAGAGGTGGACAGGAATAGAGCTATACTTTTGTAACCGAGCTATTTTCTCGCCCGGTGCGGGATTCGCACGGGGTGTGCTGCACCACAAGGCGACATCACTAACCGCTCGATTAAAGGGTCAGACCCTCTAGTCGATCGGCCAGTGGGTCTTATTAGTAGTTTACAGTCGTCACCCTCTCCCGGAAGCGCGCCCTCGCGCTTTGTTATACCCGCGCTCAGAAGAGACTTCTGAGGATCTGCACGCTTCCGGATCCCACCGCTGCCACCAACGTAACCGAGCTATTTTCTCGCCCGGTACGGGACTCGACACAGGGTGTACTGCACCACAAGGCGACATCACTAACCGCTCGACTAAAGGGTCAGACCCCCTAGTCGATCGGCCAGTGCGTGTTATTAGTAGTTTACACTTTCAAGGACTACTGACTGTGTCAAATTTTGTTGGAGCATATTAACTTGGATTACGTGGCCACGATGAAAGCAGTGACACTACCAACCCTGGGGTTTTTCATCGGACTAGTGAATTTTGCTGCTGAATTGGACAGTGTGTTGAAACAATATTTGGAAACGGCAACCGTGTTTAAAGGTACATCAACTATTATTCAGTCCTGTTGGGGATTATGCGCGTGTACATAGTAGATGAGATTAAAAACGCAGACGTTCTAGCCATTCGGGCCGGCGAAACCACTGACGTATCAACGCAGTCTCAGTTAGTGCTTGGACTACGTTATATTGACAAATCACCTCAGGTTCAGGAGCGTTTTTACAGTTTTACTCCCATACAGAGTGCCGATGCCGAGACTGTTGCCGCATCAATTCTCAGTCAATTAGAACACATCCTGCCAGAGAAGGGAGAGCAGCAGAGCGATAAAGTGATAGAAGGGAAAGCAGCAGAGCGATAAAGTGATAGAAGGGAGAGCAGCAGAGCATAACGTGATAGCGCAGGTTTACGACGGTGCGAGCGTGATGGGGGGACTTCCAAATGCTTATCGATCAATATGCAGTAGGCTACTGTAGGCCTATGTTACGATAGTGTAGCGAATTCGGGAGACATCGCAACCACAGGAACTGCCGCGGCCGGGAAGCGAACCCGTATCGCTCGCACCGCAGGAGACATCGCTAACCGCTCGGCTAAAGGGTCAGACTTGCTAGCCCGCGGCCAGTGTGTCTACTTATCCATGCACGTTACACTACTCCCCTCCTTCGGGAAGCGCGTCCCCGCGCTTAAGCATATCAGCTCCTTCACGCCTCAGGGCGCATACGCTTCCGATGGCCTTACGGTCGCCCCATCCCACTTCTGACACAAATGTAGCGAATTCGGGGGACAACGCAACCACGGGAACTGCCGCGGCCGGGAAGCGAACTCGTATCACCCGCACCGCAAGAGACATCGCTAACCGCTCGACTAAAGGGTCAGACCCGCCAGTCAGCGGCCAGCGTGTCTACTTATCCATGCACGTTACACTAGTTTAGTTTTTTTCCTCATTATTTTATGTGGAACACTTTCTGTGCACAATATGTACGTCTATTTGTTGGAAACTTTCCCACATTTGCGCTATTAATTTAATGAGATTTATATGGCTGCGAATGATGTTTATGGGTGGAAATTTGATTGCTTTGTGAAATTTGATTAGTTGTGGCTTAATATAGAATAACTGCTTCAAATGCAAAAAAATCACTAATAGCCTATCATTTTAATTTGTCTAATTCAGTTAATGCATGTTATCAAGCCTACATTACATAAATGAATTATAGGGAAAAATAAACGAGTTCTGTTAAATATATGCTATTTGTTTTTATGGCTCCAACCTACCCTGCCAGACCCTCCTCCCCCGGAGCGTCAAGCCTCACGCTTTGCCCCCGACGTCCAACCACCGAGATGCTGGAACTGCGGCCCGTGGGAGCACACCAAGTATCGTTGCCCTGCGCCACCCCCTGAGTCGGGCCCACACCCGCCATCTCCGGGAAACGGGAGTAGGACGGAGTAAGAGGGAGCATCTCCGTCCCGGGAACTACAGTCTCCCCCATATTGCCAACAAGTGACAGCTACATTCAAAAAGCTAGCCCGTGGCCTCTGACGACACTGTCAAGCACGTGTCGGTTGCTGGTGGAGGTGGAAGGTGAAATGGTGCCTGCCTTGGTGGACAGAGGATCCACTGTCACCCTGGTGCACCCCAAGCTGTTGACGGTTCTACAGACCCCGGCCCCCACCACCCAGCCACTCATCACTGTCACTGGGGACTGGGCCCCAATGCTGAGCCAATGCATGATGAACAGCCTGGGTGGCCGACATCCCAGCCTGTTGGGGCTGGACTTCCTGCAGAGAGCGGGGTGCCTGTTGGACTGGTACACGACACGGTGACCTTGAAGGACAGGTCTGTCTACCCACTGAAACTGACGTCACAGTCTCCCTTGAGTCTAGCTATAGAAGGGCGACACGCTGGGCCCATGTTGCCTCCCCGCACAACGTCATGGAGCCTTGCTAGAGGACGGCACACTGAGCCTGCGCCACCTCACCGTCCAGCGTCCCACGGGAGGACAGCACCCTGAGCCTGCGCTGCCAACCCGCACAGCACCACCGAACCTCACCGGAGGGTGACACACTGAGCTCGTGTCACCTCCCCGCACAACGTCACAGAGCCCCGCTAGAGGATGGCACACTGGGATGGCCCACCCCATCCGCCAACGCCCCCGCCACCTGCCAACCATGCGACAGGCAGCCACTGAGAGGTGTCTGGAGGAGGTGCAGATGGCCGGAGTCATTGAGCTGTCCGACAGCCCCTGGGTGTCTCCCGTCGGGATGGTCCCCAAGAAGGATAACATGTGGAGGTTTTGCGTGGATTTTTGGCAACTGAACGATGTCACAGTGAAGGATTCCTACCCACTACCATGCGTGGATAAAGCCTTAGATAGCACTTGGGGCTCCAGCTGGTTCTCATCCCTGGATCTGAGGAGCAGCTACTGGAAAGTCGCGCTGACCCCTGAGGCGCATCCGAAGATGGCGTTCACCACGCGGACGGGGCTCTGGCAGTTCGTCACTATGCCATTTGGTTTGTGCAATGCCCCGGCTACATTTGAGCGGCTGATGGAGCGAGTGCTAGAAGGTGTCCCCGTGCAGTCTTGCCAGGTCTACCTGGACGACATCCTAGTCCATGGCCCCGATTATGCTGCAGCCCTAGCTGCGCTGGACGATGTGCTGACCAAAATAGAAGAAGCAGGGCTGAAGTTGCATCCGGAGAAGTGCAAGCTGCCCAGGAGAGAGGTCACGTTCCTGGGCCACAGGGCCAGCAGAGATGGAGTGGCAACAGAGGAGGACAACGTTTGCGCGGTCCGAGACTGTCCGATGCCAAAAAACGTGCAACAGCTGCGGGTGTTCCTGAGCTTGGCGTCCTACTACCGCCGGTTCATCCGGGGTTTTGCCACGGTGGCTTCCCCTCTCCACTATCTCACCAACAAGAACACCTGGTTTGACTGGGGTGACGCGCAGCAGCAGGTGTTCGACACACTGAAACGGGTGCTGTGCCATGCCACCGTCCTGGTAGTCCCATAGCCTGGAGGAGACTTTGTACTGGACACAGGCGCGAGTGCTACTGCCAGGGGGGTGATCCTGTCACAGCTGTCTCCAGAGGGCGAGCAGGTGGTTGCCTACTACAGCTGTGCCTTTTCTGGAGTGGAACGGAACTACTGCCTGACACATCAGGAGCTGTTGGCAGTGGTGGAGGCAGTCAGACACTTAAAACATCACCTATGTGGCCTCCCATTCGTCATCAGAACAGACCATGACTCACTGCGGTGGTTGCTGTCGTTCTGGGAGGCAGAGGGGCAGGTGGCCAGGTGGATTGAACAGCTGCAGGAGTATCAGTTCCCCATCGTGCACTGAAAAGGTGAGAGTCAGATTAACGCTGATGGACTATCCAGGCGGCCCTGTGATGAGGGGTGGGCACAGTGATCCAGGATGGAGGCCAAGGAATGAAGCCTGGGGGACCTGGAGGTGAGGTGCCATGTAGTGCTGCTGGAGGACACCGTTGACTGGGCTAAGGACCAGTGAGAGGACCCAGACCTGGGCCAGGTGATCCAGTGGGTGGAGGCAGGCAGCTGCCCAGAGTGGTCAGAGGTCACACCCTTTAGCCTGGTGGTGAAGGGGCTCTGGTCGCAGCTGGAGGGTCTGAAGATGCAGGTTGGAGTGATGTGCAGGCGCTGGCTGGAGCTGGTGACAGCTGGAGAGAGGTGGCAGGTCATGGTCCCCAGGAGGCGCCAGACAGCGGTGTTGGAGGCACAGCATGGGCCGCCGGGGGTCGGCCATTTTGGAATAACAAAGACGCTGAGGCGGGTCCGCCAGTCGTTTTATTGGGTCACCTGCCAGCAGGATGTTGAGGCCTTCTGTAGGAGATGTGACCCCTGCACCGCCCAGGAGGGTCCACCAGGTCAGAGCTATGCACTGCTGCAGCAATACAGGGTGGGATACCCGATGGCCCGGTTGTGGCAAATGTGTTGGGGCCCTTCCCTCGCACCCCCCGTGGCAACCACTTTGTAGTAGTCTTAATGGACTACTTCACCAAGTGGCCAGAGGCCTATGCTGTGCCGGACCAGGAGGTGGCAACAGTCTGCGACGTGCTGATTGAGGGGATGTTCAGTTGGTTCGGTGCCCCAGCTAAGCTTCACTCGGATCAGGGGCACAACTTCGAGTTGCAGCTGTTTGCCGAGATGTGTTGGCAGCTGGCCATCCACAAGACTCGGACCATGCTGCTCCACCCACAGAGAGATGGCCTGGTGGAGTGGTTTAACCGCATGCTGGGCGCACAGTTGCATTGGTGGTGGTGAAGGACTAAAAAGACTGGGACCGCCAGCTGCCCTTGGTGCTCCTGGCTTGTCGGTCGGTGGTCCAGGAGACGACAGGATGTACACCAGCCCTGTTGATGCTGGGGCGAGAGCTGCGCACATCCCCGTCCCTGGTGTTTGGCCAGCCCCTGGACACGCCGCCGGTGCCAGCAGGGCCAGAGTATGCAGACCAGTTAAGGGCCCGCATGCAGGTGGCACATGAGTTTGCCAGGAGGAAGGAAGGCCAAGGATGCTGTGGCTCGGCAGAAGAGAGCATACGACCAGCACACAAAAGGAGCGGACTTCCAGGCAGAAGAGAGGGTGTGGGTGTATACTCGAAAGAGAACCAAAGGAAGGTCACCCAAGTTGGAGAGTAAGTGGACAGGGCCTTGCACAGTGGTGGAACGAGTCGGGGTGGTGGTCTATCGGGTGCAGATGGCGCCCAGGGGGCGGGTTGTCGTGCTGCACTGGACCGCCTCCGCATGCTGGGCCTGTGTTGCCCTCTCACCTGACATTCCACATTCTACTCGGGGCTGACGCATTGAGCCCACATCGCCTCCACACACACCTCCCCACTGGGTGTTGCCGAGCCCCCAGAGGGGCGGGTCACTGGGCCTGAGTCGCCCCTCGCACACGACGACACTGCGCCCCGTGGAGGGTCGGTGCCCTGAGCCCGCGTCGATCCCCTAGGGGCGCCACGTTCCGGCGCCCTGAAGGAGGATGGCACGCTGGACCCGCGTTGCTTTCCCCCTGCACCACCCCCTGGCATTCTCCAGAGGGGCGACATGGGCCCAGCATGTCACCCTTTCACACCACACCGCCGGGAGCTGTGGTCCCTGGTCCAGGCCACAACGCCCCCCCCCCCCCGCAAGGGCTTGAAAGGCCCAGGTGGGCGAGCAGATGTCCTCAGCGCTACATTGCCCCCGCCCCATGCAACGTAGCGCTGGGGGACACACACACACAGGCACTACTACAAGGTTTCCAAGGGTCGGTTGTTCATTGGATTGGGGGAGAGACGTCTGTAGAGAAAAAAAGTTGTGCAGTTGTTTTGCTGACAAACTGAAATCCTCGTCTCCGTCTCCGTTTGTCACCGGCACGCAATGCTACACGATGTTTTTGACCCAGGTCTACATGCAATGCGGACATTTTATTCAAGCATCACTATGAAACAAAAGAGGAGACTGCATTTGGAGAAAAAAAGGTGAAAAAAACAAAACATCCAACATTATTAATATACAGATAAAAGGAATTTGGAACTGACAGTTTTGCCTGAGGAGGACTGGTCTGGTGTTAGGTAGTAGATTTACCTTTCAATACAAACACACATCCATTTTGGAATTCAGGAGCAGAAAAACCTTTATTCTTTACATTTGTGGAAATGTGGAAAGATTGTGGAATCTATCTGCAGGAAGTCAATTGAAAACAAATGCAATGAATTCATCTAATGAACTAAATAGACCCTAGACCCTGGCAAAAACAGCAATGCTAAAGGTTAGATATTATTTTCCCACTTGTAGTGGCCGCAACTGCCCCAACCAGGATGGTGGGATTCCCAGGATGTTGAAGAACAGGGCAGAAACTAGCAGGTAACCTGTGCTATCACTGAAGATGAGGCAGGCAACGTCCTCTGGTGGAAGCTCTGGAATGCTACACTACCCAGACCGCGGGTTAAGGGAGCTTAGCTTGGGAGGTGTTGAAATATGTAATTTCAATAACTTGTAAGAGAAACGCTAAATTTTGAAGTTCAGCCAGGATAACCAGGATGACATGCCTGCACTTACATAAGAAGAAATAGACAGGTAGACCTACAGCAGTATTTAGAGCTGAGATCTGTTACACTATTCTGTTCTCTTCTTCTTACTGTTTTTAAAGAAGACAGCCATTGTTATAATTATTTTTCAAATGAAAACACTCACCTCATGCAATACGTGTTTCAGTATTAAAACCCATGTTATTTACCTGTTATTTCGGTTATTTGTTATTGACACAGCTGAATTAGACCTTTCTGTAGATTAGTCCAAAACTTTTGTGGCAAAACTGATGATAACTTGACTACAAAACAGACTTTGTAGAGCCCTGGTTGTGATATGCTGACCTTCATGTTTAACAACTAAAGTTTCGCTCTTTCTGCCTTAATTATTTTTATTTATTTATTTATTGATTCCCCCCTTTATTTCTCAATTGTATCCGGCCAATTACCCCACTCTTCCGAGCCGTCCCAATCGCTGCTCCACCCCCACATGCCTCCTCCAATACATGTGGAGTCGCAAGCTTTTCTTTTTTCACCAGACAGTAAGTTGTTTCGCCAGGGGGATGTAGCACGTGGGAGGATCACGCTATTCCCCCCAGTTCCCCCTCCCACCTGAACAGGCGTTCTGACCGACCAGAGGAGGCGGTAGTGCAGCGACCAAGACACATACCCACATCCGGCTTCCCACCCGCAGACACAGCCAATTGTGTTAGAAGGGAGGCTCGACCAAGCCGGACGTAACACGGGGATTCGAACCGACGATCCCCATGCTGGCAGGCAACGGAATAGACCTTTACGCTATCCGGACGCCCCCACTGCCTTAATTTTGTGGCCCACGCTTGTGTATGGATAAATAAAATCAACATTTCGGGAAGCCAACAGTAAGCTGTGCAGGGGCCAGAGCTATAGTGCCCTATCAACAGATACAACCTACTATACCTTTGCTGTGACCTTGGAATGACCCCAACAAGAGCATAGTACTACAATAAAATAACACAAACACAAATGAAAAATGACAGATTTGAAAAAAAAAAAGACAAAAAGAAAAACCAAAAACAAGAGAACCATAGGATAGGTTAGACTCCTCTAGATTGCAGTGGCAGCTGGTGTGGAAAAAAAAATCTGGGGGGGGGGCACAATTTACCTTGGCACAGCACACCTGACGGCTGCTTTAATGTCCACACAGTCACAGAGTTATTAAGAAGGACAACGTAACCAAAAGATTTTATCAGGGTTCGTACCGTTTTATTCTGAATTGAGGATGTATCCCCCATGTCCACAGATCACTTTATTTGTCCTTACATTAATTAGAGATTGATTATAAAAGGAGACATGTTAGAGATAGTCCACCAATATCTAACTGGGATTTTGATGTTTTCAAAGATGCAAACAATAAATGGAACATAGTTAAGCAGAAGAAAAAACAAAACACATATCTAAAAACAACACAGCATTGTAATGCTGTCTAACCATTGGCCAGTAGCACTATTTGAACATAAATGTTGCCCTCCTTTCCTTCTGTCCTGCAAATTTCTCTATGACTTTCTGGTTAAAGTCAGTCATGTCAGTCACCAGGCTCTTCTCCAGTGACAGCATGGCCAATGCATTCAGCCTCTCCTGGGTCATGGTGTTTCTGAGAAAAGTTTTAATTCTTTTAAAAGTTGAGAAGTACCTTTCAGCCACTGTGGTCATGGGTGTGGTGATGAGGATTTTTAGGGGTGTGACAGTCTCTGAAAAGACTCCTTCAAGATTGTTTTCCATAAACAACTGGAATAGGTCCACAGCCCCATGAAAGGGTTTGAACTCATCCTTGCTGTAGATGAGACTAAGCTCCGTCTTCAGCTTGCTTCCATTCAACATGGGGTAGGCCTTCAGGGTGATGCCCAGTGCATCTTCAGGAAATGCATTGTTGTACTGTTCAAACCTGTCCCCCTGCAATAAGGTGGCACTGATGAGGTGGTTTGTGAAGGCGAAGTGTTCCCTAGCATGTCCCAGTATGGTATCACAGACCTACAGAGAGAAGAATAATAAAAAATAAACAAATAAAAAATAATTTTAAAAAAAATAAATAAGAAATACAGCTGGCAAAATACCCATTTCACCTTCATCATCCAAAGTTATCAAAAGTCAACAGCACAATTTTTAACCCTGGGTAAGGATAAGCAGTTTGGATACTGAATGAATTAATGTTACATTTTATGTTTTATGACTTATCAGGGGTGGGCAATCTTATCCAGAAAAGGCCAGTGTGGGTGAAGTTTTTGTTTCAACCAAGCAATTAAAGACCTGTGTCTCCCAATCAAGTTCCTCAGCTAAGACTCTCCTGGTTGATTAATGGGATCTTGCGTGTAACTGCTTGGTTGGAAAAAAACCTGCACCCACACCGGCCCTTTCTGGATAAGATTGCTCACCCCTGTAAGTCATAAAATAGAGAAATATTAGCTGACTCCAAGGTCATTTATGGATCCTTCTACTGCTATCTGCTGGACAAAATGTGATTGTGAATACCTAAGATTATTGCTCAAGTACGGGAGCAAAGAATCCTGAAGTTAAATATATTGCGAAATTAACCTCCCTCAGTTGATCATAGATCTGATTTAAAAGTGACATAAACTGCTCATTTTCAGGTTAATACTTTTATTTTAGGCATCTACTGAAATAGGTTTACATGCTTTAATGTTCAAAAAACATTATTTTTCTCATACTGTCCGTTGCTGCAGCCCTCTATTCAAACTCTGTCTGAAATGCTCCGTTAGCTCCAGTGCACCTTAAGGCCTGCCTCCTGAAAAGCCCAGTCTGCTCTGACTGCTCCCAGTCTGCTGTTACATACTATAATGTAGATAAGTAACAGAAGAAAAGGCTGGACTACAGACGAGGTGTTTCAGGCAGTTCAGGAGCAGAGTTTTCTGTAAGAGAGAAGAACTCCCTTTGGCTTTTTGGACTTAGGCCTTTGTAACTTTGCAGACCTTTTTCATGCATGCATCTAATGTTAGATACATGTGTCTGAGCACATCTTCCTAGAAAATTAGGTTCAGGTTTCAGCTCTGAATAACTAGTACTAAGGAACCAAACTGATTTCTAAACAAGGCTTTATTTTAAAACACAAAACCAACAGCATAAAATTAATGATGTAGTAGTGTGTCTGTACAGTAAAGGTAAAAAAAAAAACATTCTCAATAAGATAACATATTTTATACTGTGTAATGAAAAAGGAGGGGTTCAAGAAAGAGGTGGTTTTACCCATATTATGCCTCCCCCCCCCAAAGTTGTATTATAATGGACATCATAAAAAACTACTTGTTTGTTAAACTTGTTTGCATACATCATTTCTGAATAAGATGAAGAAACAGGTAGACAAGATACAAGGGGAGGGGTTATTAGGAGTATCCCTTACAAAACATATAAGGAGAAGTGAATGTCAGGTGAATATTTGCACATGCACAAAGAGAAGCAATTTTATTTCAGCTTCTGTCAAATGCACCTTGACTGGATAAGTGAATAATATGTCTGATCTTCTGATATTCTTGCTTCTTTGTAAGTAAAGAAAAAAATGATTATTAAGGTTATGAAATGTTTACAATTCTGCAGTTTATGTCCTTGGTCTTACCACTATCAAATTGCCAATGGCGACAACAACCCTCCTGTCTCTTCACAAGCGTTCAACAATTTCTTCAAACCGTTTTTTTCCCCAAACAGTCTTTACTTAAAACATTCAATCACTACTAATAAATCACTGGCTAGTGTCACTAAAATTATAGTAATTTTTAATTGTTGTTAGGCTTTCACCTCTAATTTCATACTAATTAAACTACTTGCAATTACATTTCCAAGCTTTTTGACTTAGTTGTGTTTTTTTATACAATGACAATAAAGGTACTTGACTTGACTTCCCCATAAAAGTATTTCATCTAATAAGTTATTATTATTATTATTATTGAAACCTGGAGGGGCATGATTGGGAGGAATGGCCTCCCCGATCTGAACCCGAGTGGTGCCTCATTATTGGACTTCTGTGCGAGTCATGGATTGGCCATAACAAACACCATGTTCGAACATAAGGTAGTTCATAAGTGTACTTGGTACCTGAACAACTTAGGCTGACGAGCGATGAGACTTTGTGGTCATATCATCAGAGCTGCGGCTGTATGTTTTGGACACTTGGGTGAAGAGAGGAGCAGAGCTGTCAACTGATCACCACCTGGTGGTGAGTTGGATCAGATGGTAGGGAAGGCTGTCGGACAGACCTGGCAAATCCAAACATGTAGTGAAGGTTGACTGGGAATGTCTGGCAGAGGCCCCTGTCCGTGAGGTCTTCAACTCCCTACTCCGGAAGTTCTCGTGTATCCCGAAGAAGGCTGGGGACAGAGAGTCTGAGTGGGCCATGTTCAAAGCCTCGATTGCAAATGTGGCAGGCAGGAGCTGTGGTCATAAGGTCATTGGTGTCTGTCGAAGCGGCAACCTAAGAACCCGCTGGTGGACACCGGCGGTAAGGGAAGCCGTCAGGCTGAAGAAGGAGGCATTTCGGGCTTGGTTGGCCCAGGGGTCTCCTGAAGCACCAGACAGATACCAGGAGGCCAGAAGGGCTGTGGCTTCAGCGGTCGCAGAAGCAAAAACTCGGGTATGGGAAGAGCTTGGCGAGGCTATGGAGGACTTTCAGTTGGCCTCAAGGACGTTCTGGCAAACCATCCGGCGACTCAGGAAGGGGAAGCAGGGATAGGTTGTTTGCATATGACATCACAAACTACAGATGGAGGGCTGGAAGTGGTTTTCTACATAGGAAGCACTATCACAAACTTTTGAAATGCCTACACTACCGTTCAAAAGTTTGGGATCACCCAAACAATTTTGTGTTTTCCATGAAAAGTCACACTTATTCACCACCATATGTTGTGAAATGAATAGAAAATAGAGTCAAGACATTGACAAGGTTAGAAATAATGATTTGTATTTGAAATAAGATTTTTTTTACATTAAACTTTGCTTTCGTCAAAGAATCCTCCATTTGCAGCAATTACAGCATTGCAGACCTTTGGCATTCTAGCTGTTAATTTGTTGAGGTAATCTGGAGAAATTGCACCCCACGCTTCCAGAAGCAGCTCCCACAAGTTGGATTGGTTGGATGGGCACTTCTTGCGTACCATACGGTCAAGCTGCTCCCACAACAGCTCAATGGGGTTCAGATCTGGTGACTGCGCTGGCCACTCCATTACCGATAGAATACCAGCTGCCTGCTTCTGCTCTAAATAGTTCTTGCACAATTTGGAGGTGTGTTTAGGGTCATTGTCCTGTTGTAGGATGAAATTGGCTCCAATCAAGCGCTGTCCACTGGGTATGGCATGGCGTTGCAAAATGGAGTGATAGCCTTCCTTATTCAGAATCCCTTTTACCCTGTACAAATCTCCCACCTTACCAGCACCAAAGCAACCCCAGACCATCACATTACCTCCACCATGCTTAACAGATGGCGTCAGGCATTCTTCCAGCATCTTTTCATTTGTTCTGCGTCTCACAAATGTTCTTCTTTGTGATCCAAACACCTCAAACTTGGATTCATCCGTCCACAACACTTTTTTCCAGTCTTCCTCTGTCCAATGTCTGTGTTCTTTTGCCCATCTTAATCTTTTTCTTTTATTGGTCAGTCTCAGATATGGCTTTTTCTTTGCCACTCTGCCCTGAAGCCCAGAATCCCGCAGCCGCCTCTTCACTGTAGATGTTGACACTGGTGTTTTGCGGGTACTATTTAATGAAGATGCCAGTTGGGGACCTGTGAGGCGTCTGTTTCTCAAACTAGAGACTCTAATGTACTTATCTTCTTGCTCAGTTGTGCAACGCGGCCTCCCACTTCTTTTTCTACTCTGGTTAGAGCCTGTTTGTGCTGTCCTCTGAAGGGAGTAGTACACACCGGTGTAGGAAATCTTCAATTTCTTAGCAATTTCTCGCATGGAATAGCCTTCATTTCTAAGAACAAGAATAGACTGTCGAGTTTCAGATGAAAGTTCTCTTTTTCTGGCCATTTTGAGCGTTTAATTGACCCCACAAATGTGATGCTCCAGAAACTCAATCTGCTCAAAGGAAGGTCAGTTTTGTAGCTTCTGTAACGAGCTAAACTGTTTTCAGATGTGTGAACATGATTGCACAAGGGTTTTCTAATCAATTAGCCTTCTGAGCCAATGAGCAAACACATTGTACCATTAGAACACTGGAGTGATAGTTGCTTGAAATGGGCCTCTATACACCTATGTAGATATTGCACCAAAAACCAGACATTTGCAGCTAGAATAGTCATTTACCACATTAGCAATGTATAGAGTGTATTTCTTTAAAGTTAAGACTAGTTTAAAGTTATCTTCATTGAAAAGTACAGTGCTTTTCCTTCAAAAATATGGACATTTCAGTGTGATCCCAAACTTTTGAACGGTAGTGTATGTTTGGCGTCATTAACTGAGAAACCACAAGGAGTTTTTATTGAGTACCAAAAGTTGTTGCTCATGAGGGGGGAAAAATGCAAGAAATTGACCGAAAACGTAAGAAAAAATGGCTTGCGAACCGTCGTATGCGGTCGGGAGGAGCAGAGTCGGATAATGCGTGTGTGCAGTGACCACTTCGTCAAAAAAAAATCACTCTTCATAACATAAGGATCATGTCCAACTTATCTTACTTTCTGTTTATGCCTTTCTCTCATAATATCATCTAAACTAGCACAGTTCAGACTAAACTAGCTCCATCGCATCCATTCTGCTTTTCACTTCCTGCCCTCCATCTGAATCTCGCGCGTCATCAGAATCACGTGACTGCAAACAAGCCATTGACTCAGGCTGTGTTCAGCCGGGGAGGGAAACTGTTGACCCGGACTGGGGATGCTGTCGAGCGGTGGAAAGAACACTTTGAGGAGCTCTTGAATCCAGCTAACAGGTCCTCAATGGAGGAAGTAGAGTCTGAAGACTCAGGGGAAGCCTCACCCATGTCCCTGGCAGAGGTCTCTGAGGTAGTTAAAAATCTCCTCGGTGGTAAGGCGCCAGGTGCGGATGAGATTCGTCCTAAGATGCTGAAGGCTCTGGACATTGTTGGGCTGTCTTGGTTGACACGCCTCTTCAGTGTCATGTGGAGGTCGGGGATAGTACTTGTGAAGTGGCAGACTGGGGTGGTGGTTCCCATATTTAAAAAGGGGGACCAGAAGGTGTGCTAATTATTGGGGCATTACATTGCTCAGCCTGCCTGGGAAGGTCTACTCCAGGGTACTGGAAAGGAGGCTCTGACTGACTGTCAAACCTCGCATCAAGGAGGAACAATGCGGATTCCGTCCTGGCCGTGGAACAACGGACCAACTCTTTATCCTTGCGGAAGTGTTGAGGGAGAAATGGGAGTTTGACCAGCCAGTCTACATGTGTTTTGTGGACTTGGAGAAGAAGTACCAGAGAGGGGGGTACTGCGGGAGTATGGGGTATTGGGGCAATTGCTACAAGCCATCCAGTCCTTGTATAACCAAAGTGAGAGCTGTGCCCACATACTCTGCACAAAGTTTAACATGTTTTCAGTGGGTGTCGGACTTCGCCAAGGTTGTCCCGTGTCTCCAATTCTGTTTATGATATTCATGGACAGGATCTCAAAGTGCAGCCAAGGTGAAGAGTGTGTCCATTTTGGGAACATCAGAATTGCATCTCTGCTCTTCACAGATGATGTGGTTTTGTTGGTTTCATCAGAACCCGATCTCCAGCATGCACTGGGGTGGTTTGCAGCTGAGTGTGAAATGCCGGGATGAGAGTCAGCACCTCCGAGTCTGAGGCCATGGTTCTCTACCGGAAAATGGTGGATTGCTTACTCCGAGTTGGGGATGAGTTATTGCCTCAAGTGAAGGAGTTCAAGTATCTCAAGGGTCTTGTTCACGAATGATGGTAGGATGGAGTGGAAGATTGACAGGTGGATTGTTGCAGCATCAGCAGTAATGCGGACGTTGTACCGGACTGTTGTGTGAAGAGAGAGCTGAGCCAGAAGGCAAAGCTCTCAATTTACCAGTCAATCTTCGTTCCAACCCTCACCTATGGTCATGAGCTTTGGGTTGTGACCAAAAGGGTGAGATCGCGGATGCAAGCGGCTGAAATGAGTTTCCTCCGTAGGGTGTCTGGGCTCAGCCTTAGAGACAGGGTGAGGAGCTCGGACATCCAGAGGGAGCTCGGAGTAGAGCCACTGCTCCTTTGCGTCGAAAGAAGTCAGTTGAGGTGGTTCGGGCATCTAATCAGGATGCCTCCTGGGTGCCTTCCTTTAGAGGTTTTCCATGCACGGCCAACTGGGAGGAGACCCTGGGGTAGATCCAGAACTCGCTGGAGGGACTACATGTCCAATCTGGCCTGGGAACGCTTTGGGATCCCCCAGGAGAAGCTGGATGGCATTGCTGGGGAGAGGGACATCTGGAGTGCCCTACTTAGTTTGCTGCCACTGCGACCCTACCCCGGAGAAGCGGCTGAAGATGAATGAATGTATTATTATTATCATTACTACTACTACTACACAAATCTGGTCAAAAGTTGGCAAACATCTTTCCACAGAGAGATTAAGACACAAGTACTACACTCCAGTGTATCATAGATTATGCCTGATTTCTACAACATGCAACTCACCTCTGCCGCAATCCTCTTATGTTCCTCTGGACTGAGTGTCTGACGCCTCTTTGCTGGCTGAGCGCCACTGCTTTGCTCAACCATGGAATGGAGTGAATTTCTGTGAACAACAAGAGTAATAAAAAACTGATAATAATAAAATAGTGAGAGCAAATAATAATAAATCATATTAACAAACAGGAATACACCTCCTGATTTTTTTATATGTCCTGCTGGAACTTCTGGATGCACCCATTGATATGGACCGAATTAATGTTCCTCTTCTTGAGTTTGGCATAGAGGAGGTCCACATGTGGCATGATGTCGTGAAAGAGTTTCAGAAAGAACTTGAAATCCTGATCCTCTAGTAGCATATCGAAGGCGCCTGCTTCTCTGATGGTAATGGGGTCAAAGTCACCTGGGTCTCGAATGGTCTCAAAACAGTCAATGAGGTACTTTCTTTGCTCAAACATGGTGTTGATGGCATGGCTGTGAAAGTTCCATCTGATGTTGCATGATGTTGGCAGTTGATGGGCAACCACTTTGTCAAGGACAGATGTCCGCTTGGGTGATTTGGAGAAGAAGCTAGAAAATCCACCAAGGTCAGAAAAAAAATGTCACCTTGGAAATGTGAAAGGTGGCGTGTCACATTAGCAGGTTGAGCTGATGTGCGTAGCAGTGGATGTAGTGGACATTAGGGTACACATCCTGTATTTTCTTCTGTACACCTGCAGTGGCACCCCACATCACGCTGGCTCCATCATATGCCTGGCAGATGAGCTTACTTTTCTGATCCGCAGGAAGGAGGGCAGCAATACATTCTTTTAGTGCTGCAGCAATAGACTCAGCTGTAGCTGACAGCAGGGGAATGAACTCAAAAAATCTCTCCTGCACGTTGTTTCTCTCATCAATGTAGCAGAGCACAAGCACAAGTTGGCACTGTGTAGCAATATCCATAGTCTCATCTGCTTGGATTGCGATAAAATCACTACTCTGGGCTTCTTTGATGATGTGCTCCCTCACAACAGACAGCATACAGTCCAGTAACTCGTTCTGCAGAGTTTTTGAAGTCCCCTTAAAAACAGTGGCGTTCTCAAGGTGCTCTTCCAACACGCCATCAAGGGAGGCAACAAAATCCACCAACCCACGGAATATCCCGGGGTTTTCGGGACTCTCACTCTCATCATGGCCACGCAGAGCCAACTCAAAGGCTCCGCAAAATTTCACACAGTCTGTTATTGGCAGGATGTGTCGATTTTTAGTCACCTCTTCATTGTGCCTTCTAATGCCAATCATGTAGCCTTCGTATAGCTATTCGGAAATGCTAAGTCTGCCAAAAAAGTTAACCTTCATGCTATTATCCAGATGGCTGCGGCTATTTTCAGGTCATTTACATTTTTCCGACAGGTGTTTTAGGTATCTTACCCCAGTCATTGTGCACAACGTTTCGGTGCCGACACTTTGAAACAAACAGCAAGCAGGGAAAGCAATAAAAGGCATTACTTACGCCACATCCAGCTAGCTAACTCCATTTGTCATAACAGGAGCGAGAGAAGCCCCAGGTGTAAGCTCGCCTGCGATCACTTGCCTGCTGCTGAATCTGTAAATCTGGTCGGTCCGGGCCACGTTCCTTTACTTTCTTTTGCTCCTCCAGTGAACGCCTTGAGAAAGAGCGTTTTTGTAAGGCAATAACCGAATTTTGGTTAGTTTCCACGGTTTCACTTGAACATGCCATCTCGTTCAGCTAACAAGTAGAAAAGACGGTGGATGATTGACAGTCAAGACGAGGCGTCGTGGTAGGTGTGAACATGACTGACAGCCACGAGAATTGTCCAATCACATTAGGTCAAAAGACATTAAAACAATGCCAATTCACTTTTTTCCCCCGGCAAGATGGCGTACTGAGCGGCTGCACATAGTCAAAGCGTGTGTAGAAGTTCCTCTAAAGTTGATATTTAGGCAGGTTACCCCCACTAACCACTCGAAAATAGCTGTGTGACCATGTCATGCAAAAATAATAAGGGAAAAAGAGCGTAGGAAGTGCAAAAAAACATGCGCAGAACATCCTAGAGACATATCCCCGGCGGAGAATCGGTATGCTCAAGCTATGGAGTGCGACGCTAGCAGCAGCAAATGGAATCGCGAAGACATGAATGATTCCCCACCTGTTACATCGTCCAAAGTGTAGCATTCCAGCCGGACTTTATCCAGACGATGCACTCCAATAACAACTGATGGGTCCATGGTGCGGTATCAGACCATTTATTGCAGCATTTTACTAGTCACACCGTAGATACACCATAGAACCACCGTAAGAGCTGAAAGCATATACATAAAACAATCATTCAATTATATGTGCAACCACGTTTCCCCCATAGCTAGCCACCAGTACGGGGTGCATAGTACTAGCTAGCATTAGCTTATCATGAGCGATCTCCAAATCAAAAAGAACACATTGTAAATAAAAACATAACGAAATTCGAATCAAACAGTCAATCGGCACTCATACCTGTTCACCTTCCAGCTAGGTGCTAAATAAATGATGATGATCAATGAATTATAAGTTGTGAATTCGTTCTGTGCATAGCGAACATGACCATCGTGTCCAACTTTCAGTTTTGTTCTGCCGTTTTCTCGCAGCAGCGCACAGCATCATGGGAGACCAGAGTTTTTCAAATAAAGGTCACATAACAAAAGGAAGTGTAATTCGCTGTTAATATCAATCAGGACTGTACTTTAGGCACCAAATACAAATCAATAATGAGCACCATACAAATCAATAGTTATAAAAAATATTATGACAAAATTATATGGGTCATTTACACTCCCACCAAATCATTAATGTTTCGAATATAGAAAATCAAGCATAAGCAAAAACAAATGATTTCTCAACTCAAAATGACCATAAACCATAAGTATCGTGGGAAAGGAGTGTCAAGTATTTTAAAACAAAATAAAAAACGCATCTCAAGATTCAAGGCATGTGTTAGTTAGTAACTAACTAGTCACTATCTAGTAACAAGACCAGTTTTTGAACTGGCCGTTCAAGCACTGTCTGCTTGGTGAGCTGTCCACCTTTTTGCCTAGGTTTCTATCCTCTAGACAGATCTTCACCCTCCTAACCAGTCCATCTCTATCTACTACAGTCTCTAAAACTCTACCCAACCTCCATTCATTTCTAGGCAGATCATCTTCTTTCATCATCACTGTGGAGAGTCCATTGGATTTATCATGGCCGATTCGTCGAAGGATACGCGCCACTGCTCGAACAGCTCGAGACCAGGATGAGAGCCCTGACAGCCGATCTGCCAGGGAGTCTTGTTCTGTAGTTTCTGTGCTCAGTGTCTGAGCTCCTTTAAATCCCGGGTCTCCTAATGGCAGTTCTGGGATCACCTCTTCCGAGAGGCCAATTTCCTTTTCCCATAAAAACACAGGTCCTGTGAACCAGTCCGATGATATCAGTTCACCGATAGTTAGGCCTCTGGAGGCGTGATCCGCCGGATTCTGGTGAGTGGGGACGTATCTCCATTGCTGGGGAGTTGTGCTGAGGTGTATCTTCTGGATGCGGTTGGCCACAAACGTGTGGAATCGTCGAGCCTTGTTGTTAATGTATCCTAGAACGATTTTAGAATCGGTCCAGAAGTACTCCTCGGTATCAGCGTATCCAAGTTCTTCTTTCAGCACATTGCTGGTTTTCACTGAGACGACTGCAGCTGTTAGCTCTAGTCTTGGGATTGTGGTGACCTTCGTGATAGCAACTCGTGATTTTGCCATGACTAGGGCGCAGTGAACGTCTCCTTCTTCATTTCTGAGTCTCAGATATGAACACTGTCCGTAGCCAGTCGTGCTTGCATCGGAGAAGTGGTGTAACTCTTGTCTGGTGACCCTCCCAAAGTTTGCAGGTGCATAGCTCCGGGGAATGTCTATCTTCTCCATGTTGGTAAGGTCATTTTTCCATCTCTCCCACCGTGAGCGAAGTTCATCAGTCAGAGGATCATCCCAACCCGTTCCATGTCTGCACATTTCCTGCAGTACTCCCTTTCCGATGAGCAAGAATGGGGCGACAAACCCTAGGGGGTCATACAAGGAGGCAACCGTAGACAGTATACCTCGGCGTGTTGCAGGTTGATCCTTGAGATTGACGTTGAACTTCAAGTAGTCTGACTCGATGTGCCATTGGATCCCCAACACTCTTTCTGAAGGTAGGTCATCCAAGGTAAGGTTAAGATCTTTGATTTCTGATGCACGTTCAGATGACGGTATGCTTACTATTACAGCTCTGTCGTTGGACACAAATTTGTGGAGTCTAAGGCCACCCAGGGCACAAAGTTTTCTGGCTTCTCAAGCGAGCTGAATAGCCTTCTCTGTACTGTCCATACTTGCGACACCGTCATCGACATAAAAGTCTCTCAGAATGAACTGTGAACCTAGGGGGTATAGGTCTCTGTTCTCAGTAGCCAGGTACTTCAAGCCGTAGTTTGCGCAACCAGGCGATGAGGCAGCACCGAAGATATGCACCCTCATTCGGTACTCTTGAGGTTGCGTGCTGAGATCTCCTTTCTTCCACCACAGGAAGCGCAGGTAATCCTGATCCGTCTCGCTCATGTGGAATTGGTGAAACATCTTTTCTATGTCGCACATCAACGCAGTAGAATGCAGTCGGAAGCGAAGGAGAACACCATTGAGATTGTTCATCAAGTCGGGTCTGGTGAGCAGATGATCGTTTAGACTGGTTCCCTTGTATTTGGCAGAGCAGTCGAATACCACGCGCAGTTTGTCTGGCTTCTTGGCGTGGTAGACACCATGATGAGGTATGTACCATTTTTCTCCTTCCTTCCCATCATCATGTACTTCCTCTGCGTCACCCTTTTCTATGACATCCTCCATGAACTTGATGTACTGTTCTTTGTATCTTTCATCCTTTGACAGCTTCCTCTTCAGATGGCTGAGACGAACGATGGCAAGCTGTTTGTTGTCAGGTAGGTTGGGTCTCTCCTTAAAAGGTAAGGGCATTTCGGAGTGACCTTGACTGTTCTTCTGGATGCCGTTTTTGAGTTTGTCCAGGAACAAGATATCTTCCTGGGACACCGTCTTTTCATCCTCCTTGGCATCTTTGAAGTCGGACTCCAGAATGCGAATAGCATCTGCAGGGGTGACTGGCGGGAGCTCCTTCACAGCTACCCAGAAACACTGTCTCGCCATGCTTGGAGTGTCAAGGCACGGTGAAGAGCAACCTGTTACGGGTCTAGATAGATCGATGCCATCGGCTATCCACTAGTTTACCTTAGATACACATGACCCGCGCTCAGGAACATGTTACATCACTTTGAATATACTTGGCTGCACTGAGCAACTCGTGTGTGTGTCATTCTTTATAAGATAGCCTACTGAAACATGGTGCCAGAAGTCGGAGAACTTATTTCTTATTTTACTAGCTCGCATGTTTAAGTTTGTAGGCCTGAGTAGGTCACATGTCGGAGGATTCCGATTCAGAGCAAAGTACTTCTGCTGAAGACGTTGTCACAGAGGAGCTAACGCTAGCATTACCGGCGCCGATAGCATCACATACAATGGCAGCTAACGTGAATATTCCACCACCGTCCCCGATGAGCTTCACAGGCGATTGGAGTGTCAATTGGGACACTTTTCGGGCCGAATATGAAGACTACGTCCTCGTCACGGGCATACTTGGCAAGGACAAGAAAATACAAGCGGCTACTCTAAGAAGTGTGATGGGAAGTGAATGCAGGCATATTTACCGCCACAATCTGAACCTCTCAGAAGATGATCAAGGGGATCCTGACGCCATACTGAGAGAGTTGGGGAAATACTTCAAGCCAGCAAAAAACACAATATACGAGAGGTACATTTTCGGGAGTTGCAAGCAGGAGGAAGGAGAATCGTTTGATACCTTTGTGACGAGACTGAGAGAGAGGGCAGCAACCTGTGAGTATGGACAGTTGAAAGATGAAATGATCCGTGATAAGATAGTCCTGGGAGTTGCAAGCGAGGCCGTTAGGCGCAGGCTGTTGAGAGAGAAGGATTTGAACATGGTCACAGCTATTGACATGTGTCGCGCAGCAGAGCAAACTGACATCCGTATGAGAGCAATGGAGTTTGCAACAACACCGCAGCCGGAGGCAGTGCATGCCGTTGCTAGGCAACCCAGACAAAACCAATGGAAACAGAGCAATTGCAAATATTGTGGCAGCTCGCATTCAAGGGGCAGAGAGCATTGCCCGGCCTTCGGGAAACAATGTAGGTCATGTGGGACACTTAATCACTTTTCTAAAGTGTGCTTAAAGAGCAAAAAGGGGCATGCTGAGGGCAAGGTAAACTGTGTGGAATACACAGAAGAACCCCCAGAGCATAGTAATGATGCAGATGATCTGTACATGTTTGAGTCAATCGGCGCAGTGCACACCAAAGGAAAGAAGTGGTTTGTGACTCTGAAACTCCACGACAAGCCACAACAATGTCAGCTGGACTCTGGAGCCACCTGCAATGTAATGGGCTTTCAAGACAAGAAAAGGCTGGCCCCAAACACACCTCTCCGCCCGAGTGACACCAGACTGAAGCTGTATTCGGGGGAAACACTGAGCTCTATGGGCACCTTTGAGACTGACTGTACTGTGAGAGGCCAAACACACAAGCTCTCATTCGAAATAGTGAGGACCAGCCAACATCCTCTTCTGTCAGGCTCCACCTGTGAACGCTTAGGGCTCATGCATTTCACAATTCCAGAGGATGTGCTCAAAATGGAACACACACAACCAGGAGCCCTAACTAAAGAACAGCTTATCAACAGATACAGTGACGTGTTCAACTCCCCTGTGGAATCCGTGCCTGGGGAGGTCCATTTTGACCTTGATCCTAGTGTTGCTGCAGTACAGAGTGCCCCTCGCAATGTCCCAATCGCAATGAAAGCAGCAGTCAAAGCCCAGCTGGACAAGTACGAGGCTGACGGCCACCTTGCGCCTGTCACAGATCCTACAGATTGGATCAGCAACATGGTGATTGTTAAAAAACCGGAGAAGCTGAGAATATGCATTGACCCTAAACCATTGAACAAAGCCCTAAAGCGCTCTCACTACATCATGCCTACCTTGGAGGACATTTTGTATAAATTGCCCAAGGCCAGAGTCTTCACGTTAGTGGACGCTCGGGATGCATTCCTGCAATGCAAACTGGACTATGAGAGTAGCCTCATGACCACGTTCTGGACCCCCTGGGGGAGGAAGCGGTGGCTCAAGCTACCATTTGGAGTATCGGTGGCGCCCGAGGTATATCAGCGCAAGCAGCACGAGCTCCTCGCCGGTCTGAAGGGCGTTGAGCCCATTGCAGACGATATCCTGGTCGTCGGCTGCGGGGACACAGACAAGGAGGCTGGGGACGACCACGACGTCAAGCTTGCGGCGTTGATGGAACGCTGCCGCGAGGTCAAGCTTCGCCTCGGCCTGAAGAAGTTGCAGTTCAAGGTGGCTGAGGTGCAGTTTCATGGCCACATTCTCTCATCTGCTGGACTGAAGCCCGATCCAGAGAAGGTGAGAGCCATTATTGACATGCCGAACCCAACAGATGCCAAGGGCGTGCAGTGTCTCATTGGCTTCGCTAACTATTTAGCCAAGTTCATGCCTCATCTATCTACTGTCTGCGAGCCGTTGCGACGCCTGTTGGACAAGGACACACCCTGGCACTGGCTGCCTAAGCACGAGGCGGCGGTTCATGAGCTTAAGGCGCTGGCGACAGCCATGCCCGTCCTGCGCTACTATGATGTAACTAAGCCAATCGCAATCCAGAGCGACGCCAGCCAGAGCGGTCTCGGTTGTTGTCTCATGCAGGAAGGTCAGCCCATCGCATTTGCCTCGAGGGCTCTTACCCCCACCGAAAAAAACTATGCACAAATTGAGAAGGAGTGTCTCAGTATCGTCTTCGCCTGCCAGAGGTTTCACCATTACCTATATGGCCGCGACCCAATCACAGCAGAGACGGACCATAAGCCTCTGATCTCTATTTTCAGCAAGCCACTTCTCAATGCGCCCAAGAGACTCCAGAGCATGCTCATGACTCTGCAGAACTACGACCTGAGGGTAATCTACAAACCAGGCCCAGAGATGTTCATAAGCGACACGCTCAGCAGAGCTACGGCTGGATGCTCCGGCAGAGGGACTGCATATCAGCGACACGCTATCTGCTCTCTGCAACAAGAGCAGGAAGACATACAGCATGTGAACCAGGCAGAGTACCTGAATGTGACTAACCAGCGGCTGGAACAGATCAGACGACACACCGACAGAGATGAATGCTTACAGGCACTGAAGAACACTGTTCTCGTGGGCTGGCCAGATGTAAAGGAGGAAGCGCCCCTCATCGCTAGGGAGTACTGGCCCTTCAGGGATGAAATCAGTGTGCAGAACGGAGTTCTGTTCCGGGGGCAAAAAGTCATCATCCCAAAGTCACTCCGCCCAGAAATGTTGACGCGCATACATTCAAGTCACATAGGGGGTGATGCATGCTACCGACACGCTCAAGAGACATTGTACTGGCCCAACATGCAGTCAGAGATAAAGGACTTTGTAAGCAGCTGCTCGACCTGCAATGTGTACGCCCACAATCAGCAAAAGGAGACCATGCTCTCTCACGAAGTACCAACCAGGCCATGGCAGGTCTTGAGCATGGACCTATTCAGCTTCAGACAGAAAGACTATCTCCTAATAGTCGACCACTATTCCGATTTTTGGGAGATTGAGCTTCTACCCGACATGTCTGCAGAGACAGTCATCAAGCGATGTAAGGCACAGTTCGCCCGACATGGTCAGCCAGAGAAGGTTATTACAGACAACGGCCCTCAGTTCACAGCTCAGTTCACACGGTTCGCTTCTGAGTGGGAATTTGAGCACGTGACCTCCTCTCCCAGACACCCGAAAGCGAATGGCAAGGCCGAGTCGGCCGTGAAGATTGTAAAAAATCTTCTGCGTAAGGCCGCGCATGATGGTGAAGACCCCTGGAAAGCCATGCTTCACTGGAGGAATACACCTACGGAAAACATGGGCAGCAGCCCAGCACAACGCCTCATGTCCCGCCGGTTGAAGACGTCCATCCCGGCGGCAAGCAAGCTCCTGGAACCAGCTGTTGTCGTGGGCGTCACTGAAAAGCTGCGCCACAGGAAGCAACTCGCCAAATCCTTCTATGACAGATCTGCCCGTGAATTGCCGGCACTTGAAATTGGGGAAGTCGTACGGATGAAGCCCCTGCCAGGAGATAACACTGGCCGCTGGAGAGTCGGAACTTGTCTCCGCAGGGTTGCGCCGAGGTCTTATCTTGTGGACATTGATGGCTCCCTGTACCGTCGTAACAGGATCGATCTCAGAGTGGCTGAGCCAGCTGCATGAGCCGCGCACGATCCTGTTGAACCCGCTGCGGCACACACACCGGACGGGGATCCAGCTACAGAAACTGTCATTGAGACCCCTCAGGCTGTGTTCGAGCCGAGCCCCATCAGGTCCATGCCCAAGGCGCCATCTACTCCTGTTGGCGCTCCGCGTTCGGATGGACACACTTACACAAGGGTTGGACGGCTGTCTAAACCTCCACTGAAACTCACTATGTAATCTGAATAATGTTGATGGTTGCTATGTGGGAGAGAGGGGGAAAAGAGGAGAAATGTTATCATACGCTACTGTGGTTATTACACTGGTATGGGATATGAAGAGATTTACTGCTGTTGCACTGTTATTGGTTGTTCGTATATGAAAGTAATTTTATTTTGCACTAACTTCATGTGTATGTGTTTATACTTGGAAAAGGAGGATGTTACGGGTCTAGATAGATCGATGCCATCGGCTATCCACTAGTTTACCTTAGATACACATGACCCGCGCTCAGGAACATGTTACATCACTTTGAATATACTTGGCTGCACTGAGCAACTCGTGTGTGTGTCATTCTTTATAAGATAGCCTACTGAAACAGAACCCAAGATGCTCCATCCAAGGTCGGTTCGGATTGCGTAAGGCTCTTCATTTCCTCCTGCTATTACGTCTCTTGGTGCCATTGCCCTCGCACAGTTGTATCCTATTAAAAGACCAATATCACAATCTTGCAGCGGTGGAATTTCGTCTATGACTGCGGAGAGATGATTCCATTGTCTGGCTGTTTCACTTGTAGGAATGTGGGCGCGGTTCACCGGTATACCGTCCTTAGCATAGGCAGGAGGAAGGTCGATGGGGAGGGAAGATCTGTAACCGCGCACACGAAGCCCCGAGACTCGTTGGCTTTTCACGATAGTGTCACGTCCTATCATTGTCGTTAACCTCAGTTTCACTGGACAGGACTCTGCCTTTAGAGCGCTGCTCACTTCTTGGTCGACGAATGTGGTGTCACTCTGTGTATCCAGCAGGGCGTAGACAAGTTTTTCTGTTCCGGAGTTGTTCTTGGACGACACCCATACGGGCACAATCATCGATGTGTTGGTAGACTGTCCAGTCGTGACGGCATGTGACATTGCAGTCGCAGCAGCTTCTGATTCATTAGCGTTGCTTGGGGGAGTGTTTTCCCGAGCTGCAGACGGTTCCCTTTTCACGTGGTTGTCATTGTGAAGACAGGTGGGGTGTTTGCCTTTGCAGGTGTTGCAGGTATGTCTATGTCGACAGTCCTTCGCGCTATGGCCGGGTTTGGTGCAGCCATAGCAGAGCTTGTTCTCTTTCACGAATTCTCTTCTCTCCTCCAGAGTCTTGGCGATGAACTTGGGACATGCATGTAGCCCGTGTTGACTGTCTTGGCAGAACGCACAGGGGGGGTTTTCCTTTCCGCTGGCTGGCTTTTGCTTGTCACTGTCCGTTTCAGTTTGCGTACTCAGAACACTCGCCTTGTTCCTCTTAGGGTCCCTGTTATTCGGTTTTGCTGTGCCAGACTCGGAGTTGCATAAGGCATAAGGTGAGGTGATCGGATTGCATGCGATCGCTGCCTCCTTTGCCATGAAGGCGGTGAAGTCCTTGAAGCTGGGGAATTCTTGATTCCTGTCCAAGGCTTCCGTAGCCTTCCTGTTCCATCGAGATGCTGCCCAGTCTGGCAGTTTGTGGACCAGCTTCATGTTCTCTTCACAGTCGTTCAATATTTCGAGGCTCTTCACATGAGACATTGCGTCTTGGCAGGCGTTCAAGAAGTCGGAAAAGTCTCTAAGTCCCTCTGCATCCCTTGGTTGGATTTTTGGCCACTTTGTCAGCCTGTCTCTGAAGGCTCTCTGTATGACGAAGGCCTGTCCGTATCAGTGATTCAGTTTGCTCCATGCGTCCTTGTAAGACTCGCCGTCGTTTCTGTAGAAGGTCCCTTCCAGTGTCTTACGAGCTGGGCCGCCTACATATTTCCTCAAGTAGTAAAGCTTGTCTGCTGAGGAGATGGCCTTTGAGTCAATGAGTGACATGAATGAAGTTCTCCACTCAATGAACTGAATGGGGTCGCCATTAAATACCGATGGCTCTGGCACTGGAAGTCTATTCAGGGCTATACTATCTTGGAGGGCCCGGGCGAGGGACGACACGTTTACGTCATGTGACGATGCCGTTATATTGAGGGTTTGGTTGCTGGTAGCTGGGGAGCCGTGAAGATTTCTTTCAGGATCATTAGAGTGGACACTGCCGCCCTGTGATGTTCCCTGGTTATAGACTTGAAGTCTGGCCCGTGCAGCCCTTAAGTCCTTTTCTGCCTGTAGACGTTCAAGAGCGCGTTTTTCAACTTCAAGCTGCCACCTTTGTTGCTCCTCTAGCGTCCCTCGTTGCTCCTCTAGTGTCCTTTGTTGCTCCTCCAAACGTTGTATCTTCTCCCTTTGCTTATCTTCTTCAAGCAACCCTTCGAACTCCGCTTCCTTTGCTGCAAGCTCTGCTGCCGCGTCCACACGTTTGACTGTTAAAGTGCTGCCTTCGTGGCTGTGGACTGACTTTGACACTCTTGAGACAGTGGATCCATAGATTGAGCGCGCATAGCCACCCTTGAGTAGCTCCTTGAGACGTCGTTGTGCTTGTTCTGCATCAAAATCTAAATCGATGTCTACAATCCTCTTGTAGGCGATTTTCTTAGTCTCTGTTGTAGCTGCCTCACATGCATCAACACGGCTTCTCATTTCGGCTGAGGGTGTGAAGTGACCTCGTATGTCATTATAGGTGTTCAACACAGCCTCTTTATCCTTCTCCAAAGTATCAAGCAGAGATGCCAGCTCAGTTTCCTTGAGGTCTTTCTTTAGCCGCTCTCTTGACTCACGAGCTTGACTCTTCCATTTTTCGTACGCTGAGAGGAGCTTTCTCTCCTTCTTCCTCACCTCCTCTTGTTGCAGTTCAAGCATTTTAGGAGTCGAGATCTTCACTCGAGTCGAGCGTCGGAGGCTATCCCCATTTTGTTCTTCAAGTTGACTTTGGAGGCTACTTAGTGTTTCTTCCTTAGTTTGAATTTCCTTCTCTAAGTGTTCTATCTCGGTAGTCTCTAGCGTTTCGTTGAGAGCCTGTTGTAGCTTACTAATTTTAAGCTGTAGTCTATTTATCTGATTCTCTAGCTCTGACTGTGGGGCAGGATTCTCTGTTTCGGCCATATTCAATTCTGCCATGATAAATGTGATGTAATGAATTGTTTGCCTTTACTATAGCCCATAGAATACCCGAAGAGAGGAGCAGAGAACCTGGTATAGCTACAGACTGCTTAGAGGACTAGAGCCTATTACTGTAGGCTGACTGTTATATTACTGACTGCAAGGTTATAATATCAATCTCTCTACCGAATACAACATTCAGTTACCATTCAGACTGTATAAATCATGCATTAAACATCCCCCCCTTTTTTTTTACAGTCAACAGGAAGGATGATCAGTAAATGGATAGTAATAATAATAACAGTCAATAAACAAAGTCACTTGATTCACTTGTTACTTTGTGTGAACTTATTTGTTCTATAAAGTCCCATCAGCTTCACATTGAGAAACATCAAATTCAATAAATGTCCATTGTTGTTGATGTCTTTTTCTTCTTAAACCTTTTCTTCTCAAACCATATGTTTATCAATGTTCTCAGTGAAGATGAATTGTTCCTTATCAATCAATGAAATGTTCCATACCTTTAGAGTCTGACCGTCACACCAAACCTTCAAGCCAGCTGCCTGATGAGAGTAGAGTTCCTTTGTCTAGAAGACCCGTAAAATGGCGCCGAGTTGCCCGATGAAATGGCGCCAAGACGCCCGATGAATTGTCCCTTGTAGACTAGTAGCAACTTAGCTCCGTGGCTCGTCCTCATAGACCTCCTCTGGCAGCGTGGTGGCGGGGTTGATGAAGAGGCTAGCTCTTACTGTAGCATTCCAGCCGGACTTTATTCAGACAATGCACTCCAATAACGACTGATGGGTCCATGGTGCAGTATCAGACCATTTATTGCAGCATTTTACCAGTCACACCATAGACACACCATAGAACAACCGTAAGAGCTGAAAGCATATACATAAAACAATCATTCAATTATATGTGCAACCACGTTTCCCCCATAGCTAGCCACCAGTACGGGGTGCATAGCACTAGCTAGCATTAGCTTATCATGAGCGATCTCCAAATCAAAAAGAACACATTGTAAATAAAAACATAACGAAATTCGAATCAAACAGTCAATCGGCACTCATACCTGTTCACCTTCCAGCTAGGTGCTAAATAAATGATGATGATCAATGAATTATAAGTTGTGAATTCGTTCTGTGCATAGCGAACATGACCATCGTGTCCAACTTTCAGTTTTGTTCTGCCGTTTTCTCGCAGCAGCGCACAGCATCATGGGAGACCAGAGTTTTTCAAATAAAGGTCACATAACAAAAGGAAGTGTAATTCACTGTTAATATCAATCAGGACTTTACTTTAGGCACCAAATACAAATCAATAGTAATAAAACATATTATAACAAAATGATATGGGTCATTTACACAAAGGAGCCCACGTTCGGAAACTGACCAAAAATTACGAACCCCCATCCTCCGCTGTGCTCGATGCTATACATACACTTGCAGCTAGATTCGACAATCAAGAGAAAAAGATGGAAGATTTTGGTAGTAAGATGACACAGAACACAGTGATGATTGCTAATCTCACAAAGGCAATGGAGTTCAACGCAGCGGAGGTGAAGGAATGAAGGGAGAGGATTTATACCTTGGAAAACAAAGTATCCACCTTATGTAAAGAAGTCGACGATCTCAAAGAAAGTCGGAGAGAGCAGGGCCGATACAAAAGACGGTGGAACTTGAGGATCAAAGTAATGAGGGAGAAAATGGGTGAAAACATCAGGGACGATGTGATACAACTGCTCAGAAAAATCGCCCCAGAATGGTCACAGAAAATGGATGAGTACGTGGACACAGTCCATCGGACTAGAAGACATGAGGAGAACAGAACCCGCCAGGTGATCATCCAGTTTACTAAACGTCAATACAGGAAGATGACCAAGGAGTCTCTGATCTGCAAAGATACAGGGATCCGTTTCACTGAAGATTTGACCAGAGATGACAAGCTGGAGAGGGAAGCCCTGTGGCCACGCATACGCCCATTTCACGCCGCGGCCATCGTGGATTTAAAAAAAAAAACCAAGCGGTGGGAATTTAGCCACGCCCCCTTCTTACTTCATTGAAAACACCGCCGGAAGCAACATGTCGTACTGTTGTGTACCATCCTAAATTCAACTGACACATTAAGATGCCATATGGCTAAATGTTTACTCCTCCTGCTATTATTGCAACATGCATTATGTACATGTAGGCCTACTGTATGCATTGAGCTGCAGAGGTTGCATGTACATTTAACGTTACTGTATGCATTGAGCTGCAGAGGTTGCACCATGTACAGCCAGTTAAATAATATTGGGGTGACCAGTTTCACTGTGACTAAAACATTAGAAGGGAGACAGAAGTTTGACGCTGAAAAATGTTTCCTCCCTTTTGTAGTCGCATTGGTGACTTGATAGCGGAAGAAGATGAAGAGGAACATGAAGAGGAACATGAGGGAGATAGGTGAGTTGTTACTATCAGTAAAATACAATTTTTCAAACATGTACCTTACTGCATTGTATAATATATATATATATATATATTCACTAATCTTTCAATAGTGGATAGCTCTGTTCTGACACATCATCTTGATAACAGGAAAATGTGTGGATTTATATTGCTCCCCACATGTATGACATATCCTCATGTGTCCAGTGAGGTTTGGGCGACTCTACCTGATCATGACTACGACGTGAAGCCGCTTTCTGTGGAAGACCAGCTTGACGCAGTAAAGAAACGCATCGCTTTCCTGGAGGACGAATATAAAAAGCTGAAAAGTGAGCGTTTTGGTCTAGAACGCTTCCAGTGTGTGCCCAATCTGATCAGGTTTTACACTGGTTTTAAGGATTACCACACCCTCAAAGCACTCTTCCTAGCTTTACAGTCTTGATACTAGACTGCACAGAGATCCGCATCGAGACAGGTAGTTGGAAGGTTTTGAACACCATGACATATTCCCATTATAAAAGTAACATTACACTGAAATCCCTAATTGGGATCACTCCCTCAGGGTCAGTAAGCCTGGTAAGTAATCTATACACAGGATGTATTTCTGATAAGGAGATAACTAAGAGGTCAGGTGTTCTTGACCTCTTAGAGTCAGGTGACCTGCTCGATGAAATAGACGTAAAACTTGTCATCCCTGCATTTTTAGGCCCAAGTGGACAGTTTAGCTGTGATGAGCTCACAGACACACAGAGTATTGCTGGCTTGAGAATACACGTCGAACGGTCAAAAAGACGCATAAAGGAGTACCACATTTTTAATGGAGAAATACCCCTTTCACTAAGTGGAACAGTCAACCAACTGTGGACTGTGTGTGCTCTCCTAACAAATTTTCAGGGACCACTGATTTAAACCTTTGTTAAATTCAGCTGACAAGAAAATAGTCCACACAAACCTTAGATAGATTGAAACATATTTAACTTCATTTCAGTACAGTCCCATTTTTTAGCCCACACCTTGAGATGAGCAATCACTATCTTAGTTTAGTAAACAATTGATGATTTGAGTTGGTAGCCAGTTCCAGTTTATTGCTACGACAGAATGACAGTTGACCGACCATATTTTAGTTTAAAATGAACCAACAGTTTTGTTAAAGTTAAAGGACAAAGAATGAAAATATTGTAGATGGGACAATCTAATGTATGAATATTGAATGTACAGTATAAAAATGAAATAAATCTTATTTTTTATTTTATTGTGATTAAACAGCTTCTTTGAATACAGCCTTGTGTGTGTGTCTCTCCTCACTGGCACAGGAGAGGCAGAAAGTACTCGAAAAATAAAAGATCCAGCTTAGTTTTCATATTGTGGTAAATGACGGTAGGTGCTCGAGGTTGGTAGTCCAAACCATGTTTGCTGCTGGCCCCGGCTGCATTGATTTCAGATTGAGTAAGAAGGGGGCGTGGCTAAGTTCCCACCGCTTGTTTTTTTTTTTTAAATCCAAGATGGCCGCGGCGTGAAATGGGCGTATTGAGCAAGCCAAAAAGGCAGGTGAAAAGGCATACTTTCGCGGGCCTTTCGGATTCATAAACGGTCGCCGCATTTATGCAAAGGAGAAGTAGGTTTGCACTAGACATTAACTAGTTACGACACAAGTTGAATGTGTGGGGATATTTGAGTTTACATGAGGGACGACCCTTCAGTCTAGCTCTAAAGAAAAAAAAGCTTAGGCTTAAGTTAGGTAGTTTTTTTTGTTTTGGTTATTTGTTATTGCTGAGTTCATCCAGCAGTTTTAACGTTGTTAAACACAAATCTAGCCTTTATTTCGTTAAATGCATAGGGTCTGAAAGACAATGTGAAGCGAAAAGCTATTTTCTTATTTTGTAAAGGGCAAAAGGCCCGCTGCACTTTTCTGCAAGCGACTCACTCAGTCAAACCAGTGGGGAGAGAAAATACTGTTCAGTCATGGCTCTAACCGTTCTGGAGGTACAGCCTTATGTTTCAACCGATGTCCTGGGAAGGTTGACACTGGCTGACTGTTGTGTTAAATGTGGAAGGTAAATTTTGAATTTTGACGAATGTTTATGGATACAACAATAGTAACTAAAATAAGCTGTTGTTATTGAGTGTGACAGATACTATTTCTGAATATAAGAAACGTTACCATACAGAATTTATTGTGATGGGTGGGGATTTTAATTTGACACCTGATGAATGGCAAGATAGATGTCCCTCTAGATATAATATTAACCAACATAATACTACAATTCTTGATTTTACTAATTCCAATTCGCTAATAGATGTTTGGAGGGACAGATACCCAGATGTTAGTCAGTTTTCATGGATTAAACCCAATGGTAGCTGTAAATCCAGAATAGATCTTTGGTTAGCTGCACCCGAAATTATGAGGTATGTTTCTGATGTGTCAATCAACCCAGCCACTGAGGATGCACAAGCCAGTGCATCCTTAGTGCCGGTCCCAAGCCCGGACAAATGGGGAGGGTTGCGTCAGGAAGGGCATCCGGCGTAAAATCTTTGCCAAATCAAATATGCGGATCATAAATAAGACTTACATACCGGATCGGTCGAGGCCCGGGTTACCAACGACCGCCACCGGTACTATTAACCAGCAGGGTGTCGGTGGAAACTATGCTACTGTTGGGCGAAGGAGAAGGAGAGGAGGAAAGCATGTCCAGAGGCAGCTAGAGAGGAGGAAGGGTAGGCATGTGGAGGTGAGAGTTGGAACTTTGAATGTTGGCACTATGACTGGTAAAGGGAGAGAGCTGGCTGACATGATGGAAAGAAGAAAGGTAGGCATACTGTGTGTGCAAGAGACCAGGTGGAAGGGGAGTAAGGCCAGGAGTATCGGAGGTGGGTTCAAACTCTTCTACCATGGTGTGAATGGGAGGAGAAATGGGGTAGGGGTAATTCTGAAGGAAGAGTATGTCAAGGGCGTGCTGGAGGTGAAGAGAGTGTCAGACAGAGTGATGAGTATGAAGCTGGAAATTGAAGGTTTATTGCTGAATGTTATCAGCGCATATGCCCCGCAAGTTGGGTGTGAGATGGATGAAAAAGAAGAATTCTGGAATGAGTTGGACGACATGGTGGAGAGGGTACCCAAGGAGGAGAGAGTGGTGATTGGAGCGGACTTCAATGGACATGTTGGTGAAGGGAACAGAGGTGATGAGGAGGTGATGGGAAAGTATGGAGTCAAGAAGAGAAATGTGGAAGGACAGATGGTGGTCGATTTTGCGAAAAGGATGGAAATGGCTGTGGTGAATACATATTTCAAGAAGAGGGAGGAACACAGGGTGACGTACAAGAGTGGAGGAAAGTGCACACAGGTGGACTATATCTTATGTAGAAGGCACCATCTAAAAGGGATTGGAGACTGCAAGGTGGTGACAGGGGAGAGCGTAGCCAGGCAGCATCGGATGGTGGTCTGTAGGATGACTTTGGAGACCAAGAAGAGGAAGCGAGTGAAGACACAGCCGAAGATTAAATGGTGGAAGTTGAAGAAGGAAGACTGTTGTGTGGAGTTCAGGCAGGAGTTAAGACAGGCACTGGGTGGTAGTGAAGAGTTGCCAGATGGCTGGAAAACCACTGCAGAAATAGTGAGGGAGACAGCTAGGAAGGTACTTGGTATGTCATCAGGACAGAGGAAGGAAGACAAGGAGACTTGGTGGTGGAATGAGGAAGTACAGCAAATTATACAGAGGAAAAGGTTGGCAAAGAAGAAGTGGGATAGTCAGAGAGATGAAGAAAGTAGACAGGAGTACAAGGAGATGCAGCGTAAAGCAAAGAGAGAGGTGGCAAAGGCAAAGGAAAAGGCGTATGGTGAGTTGTATGACAGGTTAGACACTAAGGAAGGAGAAAAGGACTTGTACCGATTGGCTAGACAGAGGGACCAAGCTGCAAAGGATGTGCAGCAAGTTAGGGCGATCAAGGATAGAGATGGAAATGTGCTGACAAGCGAGGAGAGTGTGCTAAGAAGGTGGAAGGAATACTTTGAGGGGCTGATGAATGAAGAAAATGAGAGAGAGAGAAGGTTGGATGATGTAGGGATAGTGAATCAGGAAGTTCAGCGGATTAGCAAGGAGGAAGTGAGGGCAGCTATGAAGAGGATGAAGAATGGAAAGGCAGTTGGTCCTGATGACATACCTGTGGAGGCATGGAGATGTTTAGGAGAGATGGCAGTGGAGTTTCTAACTAGATTGTTTAACACAATCCTGGAAAGTGAGAGGATGCCTGAGGAGTGGAGAAGAAGCATACTGGTACCGATTTTCAAGAACAAGGGCGATGTGCAGAACTGTAACAACTACAGAGGTATAAAGTTGATCAGCCACAGCATGAAGATTTGGGAAAGAGTAATAGAAGCTAGGTTAAGAGGAGAGGTGACGATCAGCGAGCAGCAGTATGGTTTCATGCCACGAAAGAGCACCACAGATGCGATGTTTGCTTTGAGAATGTTGATTGAGAAGTATAGAGAAGGCCAGAAAGAGTTGCATTGTGTCTTTGTAGATTTAGAGAAAGCTTATGACAGAGTGCCGAGAGAGGAGGAGTGGTATTGTATGAGGAAGTCAGGAGTTGCAGAGAAGTATGTAGGAGTGGTGCAGGATACGTATGAGGGAAGTGTGACAATGGTGAGGTGTGCGGTTGGAATGACAGATGGGTTCAAGGTGGAGGTGGGATTACATCAAGGATCGGCTCTTAGCCCTTTCTTGTTTGCAATGGTGATGGACAGGTTGACGGACAAGATCAGGCAGGAGTCTCCATGGACGATGATGTTCGCGGATGACATTGTGATCTGTAGCGAGAGTAGGGTGCAGGTCGAGGAGAGCCTGGAGAGGTGGAGGTATGCACTAGAGAGAAGAGGAATGAAAGTCAGTAGGAGCAAGACGGAATACCTATGCGTGAATGAGAGAGAGGACAGTGGAATGGTCAGGATGCAAGGAGTGGAGGTGACAAAGGCATCTGAGTTTAAATACTTGGGGTCAACTGTCCAAAGTAACGGGGAGTGCAGTAGAGAGGTGAAAAAGAGAGTGCAGGCAGGTTGGAGTGGGTGGAGAAGTGTGTCAGGAGTGATTTGCGACAGAAGGGTACCAGCAAGAGTTAAAGGGAAAGTTTACAAGATGGTTGTGAGACCAGCTATGTTATATGGTTTGGAGACAGTGGCACTGACGAAAAGACAGGAGGCGGAGCTGGAGGTGGCAGAGTTGAAGATGCTAAGATTTTCACTGGGAGTAACGAAGAAGGACAGGATTAGGAACGATTATATTAGAGGGACCGCTCAGGTTGGACGGTTTGGAGACAAAGCAAGAGAGGCAAGATTGAGATGGCTTGGACATGTGCGGAGGAGAGATGCTGAGTATATTGGGAGAAGGATGCTGAATATGGAGCTGCCAGGGAAGAGGAGAAGAGGAAGGCCAAAGAGGAGGTTTATGGATGTGGTGAGGGAAGACATGCAGGTGGCTGATGTGACAGAGGAAGACGCAGAAGACAGGAAGAAATGGAAACGGATGATCCGCTGTGGCGACCCCTAACGGGAGCAGCCGAAAGTAGTAGTAGTAGTTTCTGATGTGTCAATCGCTAGCACTCCTTTAACAGATCACTGTCTAATACATCTTGTCTTGAACCCAGGAGTTAGGACGAAGCATAAAAAAAGACTACTGGAAGTTTAATGCCGACCTGTCAAAAGATGAGGATTATACTAAAGCTGTTAAAGATTTAATGCTGAAGATTAAGAATTATATGACTATAAACAGCTATAGTAGTAGATAGGAGCATTTTAAATTTAAAGTTAGGGAGCTTTCAATACAATTCAGTAAAACTAAATGTAGGCAACAAAGAGAGTATGAGGTTAAATTACTACAGGATATTAGCAAATGCTGTAATAGGACATTTGGGATCTGATGAGGAGAAGAACAGACTTATAAGCTTACAGTCCAAGTTAGATGAGCTATATCTTCAAAGAGTGCAAGGTGCCTATGTACGATCCCCAGCTAAATGGAGAGAGGAAGGGGAAAAGAACACGTCCTACTTTAGTGGGCTAGAAAGGAGGAGACAAGAGAGGAAGACAGTTAATGTATTAATGATTAATGATGTTGAATGCACAGATCCTAGACATATTATATCTGAAGAAATTTATAGATTCTATACTGTGTTATATTCTTCCTCCTATTCTGAGAGTGATTCATTTGCCTTTATGGAAAGTATAAAACAGCATATCCCCAAGATAGATATAGCTTTTAAAGAGATTTGTGACTCTGATATCAGTATGGAAGAACGGGATAGTGCTGTTAAGAGAATATCATTAGAGAAAGCCCCGGGACAAGATGGTTTGATCTCAAATTTTTACAAATTCTTTTGAGAAGACTTGAGAGAATTTATTTGATGCTATAAGTGAATCTCTAGAGATATGTTTTAATGACTACAATGAAACAAGGGTTGATAACTCTTATACCTAAACCTGGTAAAGACAAAAGATAAATTGACAATTTACATCCTGTGACACTATTGAATGTAGATTACAAGCTGTTTACTCACATAATTGCTGACAGAATGAAGGATGGTATGACACACATAATAAGTGACACTCAACTGGGTTTTCTTAGAAACAGGTCTATACATAATAACATAAGGCTGGTCTTAGATTTATTAGATTATAGACATTTGATTGAAGACGAGGGTTTTATTTTGTTTTGGGATTTTTACAAGGCCTTTGATACGGTTGAACACTCATTTATGCTTAAAACATTAGAATATTTTGCATTTGGTAATAAATTTGTAAGGGTAATTGATATGTTATACGATGATATTAATAGTTCGATATCTCTCCCACATGGAACATCTAGTAGGTTCAGTGATGTGCGGTGACGTGCGGTGAGGTTTTCAGAGTCAGATTTACAAATATATGAACCCAATATAGTAGCTTCAATTCACCATTCATTTGGCAGCTTGCACATTGACTACTGCTTGTGTTTCATATCTCATCAGCATTCTTTACACACACATAATTAAGGTACACATTTGGACAAGGAGCTGCTCAGAGAAAGAGCGCATTTGCTTTGCACCGTCCGTGTTTTCCTAATTTGCCATCGTAATTCCACAATTACTATTACTATTTTTTATATTGTGTAGTTTTTATCGGTTGTTGCTTTTTGTATTTGTTTATCTTTGTACAGTGTCCTTGAGTGTCCAGAAAGGCGGTTATAAATAAAATTTATTATTATTATTATTATTATTATTACTACTACTATTAGTATTTCATTAATTACATACTCATTCAATACAAATAAAAGGATGTACTGCAGTGTATGCATGGGCTTACCTTTACTTGAAAATGAAGTCCATTCACCTATCCTTCTGGACAAAAATCTCTGTGACTTTGTTGTAAAAGTCCTTCTTATCTTCTTTTAGTTTTAGAAGTCTTTCCATCCTGTAAACCCGTGAGCTCATGCATACGCCCCCTTCAGTGAGGCAGAGGTACTGGCTGCCTCATCTCATGCTTTTTCAGTGCGGTTTTATGTAAGATCAGCAAGACTAAATATGTTATACACATACATGAAATACATTAACTATTTTAAGGAAAGTGAGGACATATAATAAAAGTGTCTACAAACATTACATTGGTGACAAACAGTGAGAAAGCAAAAGGCATGCGCTCAACCCAGTTTGTGAGGGATTGCGCAATCCGAGGTGAGGCTCCACTCCTCGCTGCCTCAACTCGCGTATCTCTCCTCTAATTGAACAGGAAATATGCAAATTCAGCGATTTTGATAATAAAAATGATTTAAATTATTGGAATTGTACATAAATTACATTTATAGCACAGATCAGTAGACAAATATTAATATTTATTTTATCATCATTTGTTTTTTCTTTTCATGATGAAAGGTGAGGCTCAGCCTCACCTGCCTCCCCTGACCGCACGTCCCTAAGTAGGTTTAGCATAAAAAGAGGAACTCGCCAAGGTTGTCCGAGCTCTCCATTATTCTTTAATCTTGTGGTTGAGTTGTTAGCCATCCTTATAAAAAAACAGCCCGGACATAGAGCCTTTAAATATTATGGGAAATTCATTGGTAATAAGTCAATTAGCAGACGACACCACTTTGTTTCTTAAGAACAGTGCACAGATTCCTGCAGCACTAAATGTTATATCGTTTTTCTCAAAGGCTTCTGGTTTACATTTAAATGTGAAAAAAAGTGAATTGGGCCGCTCTGATGGCTGGGCGGAATAAACCACCGTTCTTGCAATCCGCTCGTCATGTGGCTGGGAGGTTCGTATCCCAGATACGCCGTAACCAGTCATGGCCAGAGCATCCACGGGGTAAGGCATTCATTGGGCCACCCTTACCAGAGGGATAATGGGTGTAGATCGGTGTTGTGTTCAGGGACTCGTTGTTCTCCTGTGACCCCTCTGGCCCATCCGGGCACCTGCAGCCAAGCAACTGAAAGCGTTCTCCCTACGTCTGTTTCGCGGCCTGAAGGTAATGCAATCCAAGCGAGGCTTCGGTGTGTAAAATAGCGAGAACAGCCGTCACGAGTTTGAAGGAAGCTGGTGTTACGACTATCTCCTTCCTGTGGAAACGTGAGCCAGGGGAGTTATTCGACAAGAGTTCGGCCATATGCCACTGGGTTAATCGGGTGGCATAAAGGGAAAAACTAGAAATAAATTTATAAAAAAGAAATGTGAATTGATGGCCATTCAGCATCACCCTTTGATTACTGTGCATGATATACCAGTTAAAGATGAGGTTAAATATTTAGGGATTATAATTTCTAAGAATCTAAAGGTTAGGGAAAAGTCAAATTTAAAGAATAATATACAAAAGAGCTGAGCTATTCTTAATAGTTGGCTACAAAGGGATTTATTAATTTCTGGACGTGTTTTACTCACTAAAATGGAGGGTTTATCAAGACTGACGTATCCCGCCTATTCTTTAGATTTCCTTGAAAAGGTCATCAAGATATTTACAACTTTATTTGGAAAAATAAACATCATTACTTAAGAAAAGGGGATATTGTGAAGTCTATTGAGGAAGGTGGTCGAAATGCAATTGACTTTGATCCAATGAATGGTACCATCAAGTTGAAATGGTTACAACATTTTGTTAAAAATCTTGAAAGTTTTTGGTTTGATCTTCCTTCTAAAATATTTAAGAATTTTGGTGATAAAGATTTTTTGTTAAGATGTGACTTTGAGATTTCTAAACTACCCATTAAATTGTCTGCATTTCATCAGCAAATCCTTCGTTATTGGAAGCTAGTATACAAACATAACTTTACCCTGCACGATATGCCAATTTGGAACAATAGATGCATTTTAATTAAAAGAAAACCTTTTTTTACAAAGATTGGATGGAGAAGGGTATCTGGTCGATTCAAGATTTAATGGATGATAATGGAAATCTGCTACGATATGTTTTCATTCAAAAATATGATCTGATTTGCACCAATAGACAATACAATAATGTAATGAAAGCAATCTCACAGGCAGTGATCCTTTTAATCAAAGGCATGTTGATATATTCTACTGTTATACCAAAGATTCCCCCATTAGTTATAGCCGGATTAGATTTTCTAGATATAAAATGCAGTTATAGATTTTTAAGAGCTAGCTTTACTACAGTTTGTTTTCCCTCACCCTTGAAGAGGAAACATTGGTTTCAAGATTACACTAGAAACTCTATAATCAAGATAAGGACCAGATATCTTTCTTTTCCTATCCCACCCAAAGCAAAAAAAGTGCATTTCAAGACAATTAATCACATGTACCCATGTAATGATTTCCTGCATCATAGATTCAATTTTGATTCAAACACTTGTGGTTTCTGTGGATCAGACATTGAAACAGCAGAACACCTGTTCTTTGACTGCGAGGTCACGAGTACCTTTTGGGATGCATTCCAAACTTGGATAGCGGATAATAATCTAAGTATGCCGCAGTTAAGATATGAACATATAAAACTTGGTCTTTTAATGGGGGACAGAAAAGCTGAATTTATGTACAATAACCTAAATATCTTAGCAAAGTTCTTTAGACACAAATGTTGCTTCTTCAGAACAAACACCGTTTAATGGATTTGTTAATGAGATGAAAATATGCAAGAGATGTGCAAAATTGATAAAATCACAAAAAGCCCAATGTCTTTGTTTGTTTTTTTTTAAATTTTATTTTTGTGTTGGCTGATTTATTTTATTATCTTGTTCATAACTTCCTTTGTATTTGTTCAGTATTTCTATTTGCAACTGTTATTTTGAAAGTTGTGAAATGCCTTTTTGATTGTTGAATAAATAATTTTTAAAAAAGCTACAAAAAAACAAGACAATTCACTGCCAATAAAAGTGGGCGTGTCTGGGGTGCACAGAACTGTGCGCGCCCCATGGAAAATCTGAAGAAACCAACTAGACAAAAGTTTGACGGCTTACATAAGGTATAATTTGGCCGGTGCCCCTCACCCAGGAAGTATATGTATTCAGACAGAAATCAACCAAATACCATTTGGAACCAATATTTAATTGTTGCAGACAGGCGCTCACAGACTAAAAAACACTTTCATTTCATAAGTATTTGCATTATACAACTAAATTATATTTAACACATTTAAGTGGATTTTCGTCTCTTGATATTTGAAGGGGGCAGCACCCCAGCGCTCTCTACTGGCCAGCCGCCACTGCTTGATTGTACCATTGACCAAATTGTTGCTGGACTCGGGCAAACTAGCATTTGCAAATCAGTCTTAGTCTCTTTCTAGTCATTTAAGGAGAACTGGGTAAGGGAAACATTTCCTGGGGTACTCAATAAGATAATATATGCCCAAGTGTCTGAAAGTTCCTTTAACCCCCAATTTTGATGAGTAACAACTTTCCTGCTACTCTTTACAACCCCATCCAACTGGTTGTCGAAACAAACACTTTTTGAATTATCTGATCAAGACTTAATATTAGCTCTAACACTATTAATACTCTAGTGATCTAATTTAACATTTTAGAGAGATAAACTGAATAAAGGGACAGTCTTTGGGACAGCTCAAGGGACACTGTAGAGTAGCAGTGTGCTTTGTTCTCGCCTCTTTTGTGGAAGCAAAAAAAGATCAATAATGATTTTTTTTCTTTTTATGTTCACCAGCATTAGGAAGTTGTCAATACACCTCCACACTTGGTCTGTTTCTAGGGTGCCTGTGCAGAGGGCCTGGTAAGTCTGGTTAAAAGTCATCTAGATCAGTGTTTCCCAACCCAGTCCTCAAGGAATCCCTATCCTGCAGATTTTCATTCTAACCCTGCACAGGTAGCCCTGCTTGTACTTACTCAACCAATCATCTCACAGTACTTAATTATGCAAGGTTTGCAACGTCTGACATAATTCATTGCTGATTGGTTGAATAACTACAAACAGGTGCCTATTCAGTGTTGCAAAGAAAATCTGCAGGATAGGGGTTCCTTGAGGACCGGGTTGGGAAACACTGGTCTAGACTATGCTTGCAGATACAGGGTTGAGCAGGTTGAGCAGAAGATAGGGATGCATAACATGGTCGCTAAATTGAAACTGATGCATCAGACATGATAACTTTGACAAGAGCAATCAATCCGTTTGGACAAATAGAAAAGCAAAAAGTGGGTGATTAATTTACATGGCAATTATTTCATTAATAGAAAGTCTAAAGCCTAAAACTGGCCACCGTTTGATGATATCATACCTTCTCTTACATAATGCTCCATTGGCACAAGAAAATAAACGAATGCTGGACCTTAATGACAGACAGAAGGTAAATTAATTCCTTGGTCAGCAAAATGATTATCTCTTCATGGATTGGATTTTCTTTATTTCAGTGATATGAATGAGTGATCAACATTATTTTGCAGTGAAGGGAGAACATAGCTTATAAATATGCCAACATAATGTAGCATATTAAGACTGACAAAACCCTATACCATTGTAATGAGTTTGCTGACATCTACAGGTTAAAAACAATGTAAAGGTTAACGCTGGCAGGCAGGTCTTGGTACTCTGATGTCAGCATAGCAGGATAAACACAGCTTCAGATAATGACATTAAAAATGGATCGGTTGGATGTAGGTGTGCCCAGGGCTCGAAATTAACGATGTCCCGATGTCCCGGGATCATAAAAAATCCTACTGGGGCACAATTATATTTTGTCTGGGACAATCCCGGGACAGTGAAAAAAAATGTCAGAGTAAACTTCCAAATAGGTGTCATTTGCAAAGTCATTAATTATGAGTATCTAGACGTTACTTTGTCGTTTGAATAATTTAATAAAAACGTGTGAACGGCGAAACTACAGAAAGCTTACGTTCTTGCGGCACCTCACGATAGGGCAGTCAATCGCCTGTTCGTGCAAATCATGGAATGCATTCTACGTCATCCACTCTGCCAGTGGCTGCTGCTTGACTCGCGCCAATGCAACGTTCATAGAGCCAGAGCGATAGACCATCATCAACAACAGTTAAAAGAAAAAGTCCACGGTGGTGTAGCGGTCTAAGCATCGGCTTTGTGTCGATGCAGTTGCCCACTGGGGACAGGGGTTCGCGCCTCGGTCTCGTCAGATCCGACTATGGCCGGACTCGACGAAGCAGCGATAATTAGCAACGCTGTCTTCGGGAGGGAGGCGGATTCGGCTTGTATTCGCCACATGACTGCGTCTCTGTGTGTCGGAAAAAGCAAAGGTGGCGAGGCGAATCCTTCGAGACTGCCGGCCGGAGAGATGCAGTTGGCGAACGCATACAGTACGAGGGTGGGTGTTTGAATTAAAATAGGGATCGATTGGCCACTAAATTGGGAGAAAAAGGGGAAATCAGAAATAAATGTATTAAAAAAAAGAAGAAAGAAATGCTGAGGTGGTTGAATAAACAGCCCCCTGATGCAAGCCTCAATACTGCCGACTCCCGAAACTCCCGAAACTAATATTCATATGTTTAATAAAAGAATAAGTATTTTAAACTTACATGGTGGACCAGAGTCCATGGTGTGATGATTAAGTGACAAAAAAGGATCAAATTATATGTATTCTACATTAATTAAGGGGGCGACAACAAGAATTAAAATTTGGGACACTGTTGGTTATATCCGGGACAATACAAAGTAGAATTCGGGACACTTGTGGGACACTGAGGAAAAAAGTTAATTTCGAGCCCTGCGTGTGCCAAAGAACCAGCATTGGCAGTGCTATTGACAATTGTTGGTGCTGGCTGTCTGTGTTGGAACTCTTAATAGATTCGCCCCTATCTAGTGTCAGTTTTGAGTACTGCAGTCTATTGACTTTTATTTGTATTTCCTGTCCTTTATGGTCACTTCCTGTTAAGTTCATAGAAGACGAAGAGTATCAGGAAATAGATTGCTTTTCACTCATACATAACGGCAAGTTGATCCAGTGTTGCAATCCTGCATCAATCTAATGCCATCCTTTTGTTTATTTTCCTTTTTACGGAACCATCATTTCACACTTCTTCATATTAAACCTGCCAAATACACACCTGTCTGTTCCTTGGAGGTCTGATGAGGATAAGAGTTTAGCTGACTGTTGAACTCAGTATAGGCTCATTGGGAGGACATTGAAGGAGAACAGTACACTGTCAGTCTGTCAATGAATCAGAAACATTTTGATTGTTATTAGCTGCAGCTGTGTTTATCCTTCTACGCTAACATCACAGAGTACCAAGACCAGCCTGCCATGTTTTAACCTTCCATGTTTTAACCTAAGTGACCTCTTTTAGATGAGTGATGAAATATATCTGTCAATAAACGTTATGTCCAGGTGAACTGATTCAAATTTATTTGATTTTCTTACCTGGATTAATGAGCATGCATCACGATATATTTTGGATGACACAAATTTTGTTCCCTTTTCAGACATGGGAAGATGTGAAATAAAGTCTAGGGCTATTGAAATCCAACAAAGATGGGTTTTTATGCTCTACTGCTAATTTTGATCTGCTGCTACTGTATATAATATTCTCGACAAAAAAAACAAAAACAAAAACAAACAAACATCCCTTGCAGCTGTAGCAGTATTAATGAAGGAGAGATGCAGGATGGTGAATTTCTGAAAATTCTTAACTCACCAGACTGAAGAATATGAGAACCAGCTGGATGACATTAGTGTAGGCCACAGAGTAAAGGCCTCCTAGCAACATGTAGAGGATGGCCACTGCTGAGGAGATCCAAGCCAAGAGGGAGTATGGCAAATCCAATATCACACAGATGGTTGTTCCTGTTAAAAACAACCCCATACACACAAACACAAGCATGCACACACGCAGACACACACAACCACAGACAGGATGCTTTATTTACATTCACTGAATTAAATTTTCTAAATGGTGTGCTCTGGGATAGTTTGAAAGCCTCTAAAGTTTGCAGAGCATGTGTGCTCCCACAGTCAATGGGGAATGTATGTATTTACCTAAGCCAACCAGAGTTCAGGCGAACCACAGCACATCTGTTATGAGAGCAGGCAGAACCAGGACACCACTCAGTACTTTTCCATACTTGATCTGGAATGGATCCATCATGGTTAAGTACAGGGGTGTCAGTTTGTTTTGAAAAGTGCTGGGGACATTTACCATGAGCACCAGTGAGTTTTGAAAAGTGCTGGGGACTTTCGACATGTTCACACCTTTTTTCAGTGGGCCGGCCACATAATGTCGGTCGAGGGATGTACACGGCCTTTATTAAAAGATACACCTTGTATGTGTTATGATGCTGTCACGTCAACCTGCTTAGCCTAAATGGGTGACATCGCCTACATAATGGTACGTCATTCATTCTAGTGTTTTGCAAGTCACTGTCATGTAAAACAATAAAAAGTTTATGAAATCCACATAACCGACATGTTTAAGTCTGTCAAGCACACCAGCATGTTTCCCAAATACTGGGACCTTAGACCTATGGGCAACGCTATCCCAAGCCATAATTGCAGCACATTAAAAACAAGCAATGTTGACATCAGAGCCAACATGAACAACGTTGCCACTGGTAGCGCCCATCCACCGTCAGCCCCCAAACACGATGACGTTAGACACTAATAGCCAAGTGCAATTACAGTCCCTTTCCCATAGGTGAATGCAAGCAAAGGACCGAGTAACTTAAGGTTCGGGATACCAAAATTACTAGTGTTATTTTTCCTATCCCTGTGTTCCAATATGAAAATCATTTAGCCTTGTTATATGCAACGGTCTGTGACTGTACACTAAATAGCGCTATATTTCTCTAATTGTTGCCTGTAACACATCCAGTTTAGCTAAGGTTAGCTATCTATCACCAGCTACTTCCAGTTGCCTGCAGAGTTTAGCCGCTAATAGCTAGCATTGAAATAACCCCAAAGGTTGAGCAAATACACACCGAACTGTGCTAACAGCAGCAAAGTTTATTAATAAACTTGTCTTGCCTTTAAATGGTCCTCTAAAAATTCTCCATGTAGCACGGCGTTCTTTTTGTGTCCATAGTTATTTTCATAAGTTGTTTGACTACTTTCCGAAACGCGGTTTTCAGACGCAGACGAAAGTAAATGGCTGGCTTCCGTGTGTGTTGTTAGGGTCATCTCATCAAAGGTCATGAGTACAATTCCACCAATCACGGACTTGACGTAAAATCATAAATATGTGAATTAAGTCATCATTACCACTACACTACCGTCATTTGACCAAATTCACGAAAAAACGAATCGTCTCAAATGAAAACTGTATTATTATTTTTTTGACAAAAACTGACGATCTACTATCAGCCATTTAGAGGAACTCACGCCCACTACCAAAAACAAAAACAAAAAACATAAAAACCCGTTAACCCTTAACGTAGTTCTGTGTGTTGTCGCTACTACTACTATTGCTGTACATCATGTCCAGAAGAAGAAAAAAAAGGAAGTGATATCAGAGCATTTTTCACAAAGCGGAGATGTACTTTAAGTAACATGTGCCAGCTTAGCACAAATTTGCTATAACTTGCTAAACTATTTGATATTAAAATTACTAGAGGGGTTATTCTTATATGTGGCTTAGCTAATCATTGTAGCCACATGCCCATAAGCATGTATTCTTTTTGCACTGGCTTCTGTTTATCAATTTTGATGACTTAGATGAAGAGCTTAACATTCTATGTCAAAACTATGCCGATTTCCAGACATTTCTAAGGCAGTGGTTCCCAAAGTGTGGGGCAGGACCCCCAGGGGCCCCCCAACGGGGGGAAGGGTATGTAGTTACAACAAGGGGGGCGTGGGTTGATTGATGATTGATGATATTAAATTGAAATGTTAGTTGTTCAAATGTAGAAACAATGTTTAAGAAAAGCTATGCAACAGCTAGTCGGCATCTGTTTTATTATTAAAAAAAAACAAGCAATAGTCTCAGTCGTCGCACCGTGGTGTTGGGGGTAGCGCAATTTTTGTTCTTCATTGTCTAAGGGGGGCCTGCCATGAAACGTTTGGGAACCACTGTTCTTAACGGGTTCACTCTAGAAGAGGAGGAAAAAAATATGTCAACTGGCATCAATAAAATGACTGCACAACGAAACATCTGACATTCTTTTAATAATTATGATTGTATAATGTATAATGTAACCAAACGCCCGCATTTGCAGTGATCGTTCCATAACAGGTAAGTTAACGTTAGGCCTCAGCTAACAGGCTAATCACCCATAGCGTTACGTCGCGCGTTCTAACTTAGAACAAACGTTAAATAACGTAGTGTAACGTGCATGGATAAGTAGACACGTTGGCCACTATCTAACAGGTCGGACCGTTTAGTCGAGCGGTTAGCGATGTCTCCCGCGGTGTGATAAGTACAGGTTCGCGTCCCGGCTGCGGCAGTTCCTGTAGTTGCCCCCCCCCCCCCATTCGCTGCAGTAGTTATTGAATCCTGTGCGTATAGAACTAACACTGTTTGCAAGCAACAGAGTAATTATGTTTGAGTTGAACTACCTTAGAAGTTAACGTACCTTGATTCAATTTTGCTAAAGTTGTGTTGCTGGTAACCTAACGTAGTGTAACCAGTTATTTTCTTGCCCGGTGCGGGACTCGATACGGGGTGTACTGCACCACAAGGCGACATCACTAACCGCTCGGCTAAAGGGTCAGACCCATTTACTAGGGACTAATGTGTTTTATTAGTAGTTTACAGTAGTGGTGGTAGGCCAGTGACCTGTTTAGGTGTTGTAATGACCTACTTTTCACTCTCACAGATGATAACACCGTTTCTGAATTAGCCGTGGAACTTCGGCATGTTTATTTCGCTCCATGCATAACGTGCACATAATCCGACTGACTTTCGTCTACCTTCCCGCTCCCGTGGCTGCTCTGTTTACTATCCCATAACCCCCTGTGTCCTTAAAGGTGTATTCCCTTAATGCTGAACATCACAGGTGTGTTAACGTTACTGTAAGTCACTGGAATACACTTTATTTGCACAGGAGAGTCACCTGAGAACTTTGACAGTCCTGACTTTGTCCCGTCTGTCTTCTACTGAACCCAGTCCAGCAAAGGCGATACAAAACATGAGAGGTAAACATGGTCATTTCCTTGTGATTTGTTGTTCACTGTGATCACCCAGCATGACTCGACATAGCATGATTTGAAATGCAGAGAAGAAATGGTGAGTAATTTAATGTAGCTATATTTTTTTCAGGATTATCCGTTAGGCCAGATAGTTTCTATTATGTCTACATTATCTCATGAAGCCCTTTGAGGTGTGCTGTGTGATTTCCACTGACTTGAATTGAGGATGTGATAAACCTGTGGTCAACTGAGTAAATTAACTGTTTTGTACTAACTGCTTGCTCTTTTCTGTGTGTATTAGATATGAGAGAAAAAGAAGAAGGGATGAAAGCCCCCACAGATGGCCAGACAATGGACATCAGTCCACAGAAGTTGTTGATGAGGCTGCATCAGAATCCACACGCGCTTCCCTCTCCCCAGATGACTGCGGAATGGAGCCTGGTGCTGGTCCTTGCACTGGTAAGAACTTTTAACATCTTAACTACTGTACAGTAGGACAGTCACTACCAGGATCAATCAGGTTGTCCTGTTTATGTATTTGTTGTGAAAAAGTATTTGGCCATGATTCTGTTTGGCACAGTCCGAATGATCACCCAGAGTGTAGCCGTTTCCCAGATATGAAAAATAGGACTATTAAATTTCTATTTATCTTTATATCTAATCTCTTTTTCAGAAGCCACGGTCCCGAATGCTCTCCATGATGACTGCAAACAGAAGTACAGCCAACTTTCTACCGAATGTGACAACCTGCATGTGGACATCAGCAAACTCAAAGTTGAGAATGAGCAACTAAAAGCAACACTCAGGAACACACAGTTTTCCTTTAGCTCTATCAAATGCAAAGCAGCACAGGTTCTGTTTTTCACAGGTCTGACCAGTGTCATTTTTGAGTGGTTGCTCCAAACAGTTAAGAGACAGTGTAGAGGTTGTGTGTGGCTCTCTGACCCTCGAGGACCATCTATTGGCTATCCTGATGAAATTCCGAGTAGGGCTCAGCAACAAGGATATTGCATTCAGATTTAATGTTACCGAATGTGACCTCTCTAAAATTATGAGAAGTTGGCCCCCTGTTATGTCTCAGGTTTTGAAACCCCTCATCAAGTGGCCAAGCAAGCATGCAATATTAAGGAATACGCCAAAATGTTTTAAAGCTAAATACACGTGTTGCAGATGCATTATTGACTGCACTGAAATTTTTTATTAACAGACCCACGAATCTAAGCTCCAGAGCCCAAACATATTTGAATTATAAAAGCCACAACACAGTTAAGTATTTGGTTGGCATGTCACCTGCAGGAGCCATTACTTTTCTGTCCGCAGGTTGGGGTGGGCGTGTTTCTGATAAACAATTTACAGCTGAGTCTGGATTTTATGACCTAGAAGTAAATGATGAGATACTAGCAGATCATGGTTTTACCATCAGAGATGAGCTTGCCGTACACAGTGCCACACTTAGAATCCCTCACTTAACCAAAGGTAAAAAGCAGCTCTCTGCTCAAGAAGTGGAAACATCAAGGCGTTTGTCTAACGTGAGAATACACATTGAAAGAGTAATAGGTAGATGGAAGAATTTCGAAATTCTGACAACTGTTATTCCACTCACACTGGTAGACCTCTTAGATAACATGGTGATTGTGTGCAGCATTAACAAACCTTTGTAAATATATAGTCCCTAGAAAATAACTTTTCAATGTTTTGATAAAGGATCCATGAAATTATAATCTACATTTTCCAGTATGTAGTATGTAGAGTCAAAGATACATTTCAAGGTTCTAGGTTTTTATCAGTCATACGTTTATGTGCAGTTACAGTTACAGCAACAGTGACATGAGGTAATGATTTTTTTTACAAGATGCACACTTATTGTAAAAAAATGTTATTATTGAGATTAATTCAACATTCAATTGTTTTAATGTAAGATACAACTACATGCAATGCCAATTTATTACTGCATTAAATGATATGTTTTGACTTCATTGTTTGCACTGTTCACAATACGAATCCACAACATTTCTTTTCATTTTTAGCATGCATGCAGCATGGCCCCAAGCTGCAAGAAAATAGTATAGATATTAATGTTTTATTTAGTTATTTAACCTTTATTTAACCAGGAGGATCCTGTTGAGATTACAAACCTCTTTTTCAAGGGAGACCTGGCCAAGATAGGCAGCAGCAATTAGAAAGCACAGTTACAAAATCACACAGCTGCAAAATTACACATTTAAACACACAAAAATTTAGAAAAAAAGTAAATTACAGGCGGATTATAAAAACAAGTACATGTTGTGAAATCAGCTTCAAGTACTCTCAATTTGGATTTAAAATGGCTCAGTGAGATTAACTGTGTAAATTTCCAGTCAGTCTGCAACATAGTCCAGGTTAAAGGTGCAGAATGAACAAAAGCCTTTTACCCAATTCAGTGCGGGCATATGGAACAGAAAGCAACATATAGTCAAGAGAACGAAAGGAGTAAGGGCCAGCAATTCTTAGTGCAATTAAGTCACAAATGTAGGAAGGCAGTAGACCGAGGATTGCCTTAAATATAAAAGTATACCTAGCAATATTCCTAGCAATATATATTCCTAGCAATCTAATGTATTACACACATTGGTTTAAATGGTGTTCAGGCTAGATATGCCTGAAATTTTGTTTACTACACTAACGACAGTGACTGAAGAGGTTAAATAGCAATGGAAAGCTAAGAGTATTTAGTGAATTAACTAAAGTTACATAGCCAGCCAAACAGGTGCAGTTTGCGGTCAGAATACAGTTGTTTCTCTTGTTCACAATAACCTAGACCTTGTACATCTCCGTATTCTTGCCCTGTCTTGGCAGCACCTCAGGACTACAAGGTTTTCAACCTTGTAATCATGAAATAGTATTGTAGCGAATTAGGGGGGCAACCACAGGAACTGCCGCAGCCGGGACGCGAACCCGTAGCTTCCGCACCGCGGGAGACGCCGCTAACCACTCGACTGAAGAGTCCGACCCGTTAGCCAAGCGCTAACATACACTCACTGGCCACTTTATTAGGTACACCTTGCTAGTACCGGGTTGGACCCCCTTTTGCCTTCAGAACTGCCTTAATCCTTCGTGGCATAGATTCAACAAGGTACTGGAAACATTCCTCAGAGAAATTGGTCCATATTGACATGATAGCATCACGCAGTTGCTGCAGATTTGTCGGCTGCACATCCATGATGCGAATCTCCCGGTCCACCACATCCCAAAGGTGCTCTATTGGATTGAGATCTGGTGACTGTGGAGGCCATTTGAGTACAGTGAACTCATTGTCATGTTCAAGAAACCAGTCTGAGATGATTCGAGCTTTATGACATGGCGCGTTATCCTGCTGGAAGTAGCCATCAGAAGATGGGAACACTGTGGTCATAAAGGGATGGACATGGTCAGCAACAATACTCAGGTAGGCTGTGGCGTTGACACGATGCTCAATTGGTACTAAGGGGCCCAAAGTGTGCCAAGAAAATATCCCCCACACCATTACACCACCACCAGCAGCCTGAACCGTTGATACAAGGCAGGATGGATCCATGCTTTCATGTTGTTGACGCCAAATTCTGACCCTACCATCCGAATGTCGCAGCAGAAATCGAGACTCATCAGAGCAGGGAAACCTAGCGTATCCTGGGCTAGACAGTAGATACGGTGGCTAGCAGTGGTAGTGTTAGCAGCAGACTGCCTCAGTACCTGTAGCTAGCTGACTACCTCCGAGAGCTTCCCCAGAGAGACTGAGAGAGACATTCACCCGGTCACACCGGAGCCAGAGTACAGAGAGAGAGAGAGACACGCACCCCGGAGAGCAGCCATCCATCTCCCGCCCCGCCTAGAGCCCAGCCGCCCTGTTCCATCACCAGCCCTGGTCCCAAGGTGAGCTTGCTAACCCATTAGCACACGGCTAACTAGCTAACTAGCAGGCTAGCCCTAGCATTGGCGCAGCTATCCAGCTAACGGTGGTGAAGCCCGGTTTGTCGCACCTAAAAGTCCCCGCCTCCATCCATAGTTATCCGGGCTATAGAAAAACCGCGACAAGTGGTGTCAGAAGTGGGATAAAAGGTTGGGATTCGCCATAATCTCAACACCGGAGGATCCTGCCCCGGTCACATGGCGGCATAATTCAGCCTGCACACTGTGAGCTAACCCAGCTAGCAAGAAGCCATTTTGTGAAGCACTGTAATTTCTTCAGTAGTCATGTAAATCAGTGGAAAAATAAAAATGTCACAGGACAAAGAAAATGTAAAAGAACAGTCTTAGTTGAGTCTGGATGGTGCTGGTGTGGGGACAGAAGACCCCGGAGAGCACGCCTGGATGAAGCTCCTCCTGGCGCAGATGGAAACCATGAACCAGACCCAGGTTCAGATGCAACGCCAGATGGAAAACATGGAACGCCAGACCCAGGTTAAGATGCAACGCCAGATAGAGATGCAGATGGAGGCCCTCACAGCGCGTATCAATGGACTAGCGGAAGCGGTGGCTAAGCGATCTCCCCCCACACCTCCCATTTAGCGCACCGATTGGGCCCGTCATCGTTCAGATATCCAAGGTGAGCCTCCCGGTTTGTCGCCCATCGCTCAAGTAGTGAAGCAAGGGGTTTCTCCTAGTAGCCCTCAAAGCGATAGTGGTGTAGGGTCGGCAGGGGCTGTGCTCGGAGAACGAACTAGCAGAACGGTGAAAGACATGAGCCTACTCTCGCAGTTCACCCCGGCCCGGGAGAACCCAGGGGCCAGACAGCGAGACGGCGCTGATCACCTGTTGCCAGCAGCTATGGCCGCAGTGGCTAACTTGAGCGACCGGCGCAACGAGGAGACGCCAGCCAGGCCGAGCAGCAAAGCGGCCCCAGCAGCCCTGCGCTATACAGGAAATGGGCCCAGTGAGCCCGCACCACTTACCAGCACTCCGATCGGTCATGGTGGAAAAAATGGAGCGACTGCAGTACCACCCCCCGACGGGATGCAGGGTGGCCAAATGTCCCTGGACAGCAACGGCGGCCGAAACCTGCTGGATGACAGCGTTGGAGGGCAGGCAGGTTCCTCTAGAGGTCAACAGAGCCAGACAGGAGACCTTCAAAGTCGGAGCGGCAACCGAAGCTCACAAGGTCCCGACTGAGGACACGAAAATGACATCAAGCTCCTCGCCACTTTCGATGGTAAGGGCGACTGGGATAGTTTCGTTGGACCATTCGAACGGATGGCGAGAAAGAGGGGCTGGACCGACGAGACCTGTTTGGACACCTTGTATCTCCGACTGAGGGACAACGCCATGTCTTTTGTCATCGCGCAGCCGGCTCCGATAAAAGATGACTACCACGCGCTCATCACCCAGTTATGCCGCCACTACGGTAAAGAGCTGCCTGAGGGAACTGCGCGCCGTAAACTCAGCGAGGTTAAGCAGGCCAGAGAGATGACCCTCTATGAGTTTGGCGAGGAAGTGAGGAGACTTGTCACACTGGCATACCCGCAGGTTGGTGTTACACTGCAGGAGGCCTACGCTGCAGAAGCCTTTCTGCGCGGGCTGAAGAACCAAAACATCGCGTATGAAGTCCTGGGGGCAGAACCCAAAACACTAGCTGAAGCAATCAGGAAGGTTGAGGCACGCGAGTATGACTTTAAAGCGACGCTGGGGCGAGAGGTTGAAGGAAAAGGGAGAATCCGGCGAGTAGCATGGGAAGGCGAGCGGCGTCGCGATAGCTCTCCAAGTCCTCCGCCGGTAGGAGACAGCATGAGCACCCCCGAGCTCAAGACCCTGGCCAGTGGCATCGACAACATTAACAAGGTGAAGTTGCACAGGCACATCAGCCCAGACCACCTACTCCAAGTGTGTTCTAGAGTATGTCCACTGCTGGAGAAAGAGGTTCCTGCCAGCGTGCCTGGTCTCCACAGCATCCTGGGAGCCGGCAGGCAGAACCTCCTGCGTACCAACAAGAGCTGCAAGCATGTTGTGTGGAAGGGCTCAGCGCTGGCTGCTCTGCACTGTGGACGACCCCCAGAGCCTCCTATTATCTATGGGAGTCCACCCAATATCGTGGAGATGAGCAATGGGCGTCGGCTCAATGGCTCCTACCGTCTACGCCAGCTACTGCCTACAGCTGTCTACCAGCACATGAAGATGCACAAGAGGATTCTGGGACATCTCTCCTCTGTCTACTGTGTCACCTTCGACCGCACCGGGCGACGCATTTTCACGGGCTCAGATGACTGCCTGGTGAAGATCTGGGGCACAGATGACAGGCGCCATGCTCTGTTGTCTGCTCCAGCACCAGCCATAGGGCCGCAGGAAACACCTGAAGGAGGTCCTCCCGCTGCTGACATGGAGGAGCCGGGGGCGCAGAGAACAGAGGAGTACGAAGGAGTGACAGAGCAGGAGGAGATCGATGAAGACCTTGATCTCCGGCTGGAGGACCTGTTCCACGCAAACGACGATGGAGGACCCAGCACACCAGGCTCCCCGGCTCGGTTCCAGCCGCTCCAACACACTGCTGCCAGCTACTCTTCAGGCGAGTCGACAATCACCCAACGTCGTGGGACAGCAGCCTGTGCTCCGGGCGGGCAGTCCAACGCCCCTGACCCAGAAGGAGACGAAGCCGACGCCGCTGAGTCCCATCTCCCGTACACCACCAGACGGGGCCGGCCAGTCCGGAGGCCCGCCTGGCTCCTAGACTAACTTTGACGGACGTGACTAGTTGACTTGGGGGTTAATAGGCTAGTCACAAGAGTCCAGTATGGATAGCGACCACCCACATTTGTTTGACGCCCTTTGTTCCGGGCCTAGTTCATTTCGCGGGTGTTCTGTCCCGTTTATCGTGTTAGATTAATCAGACTGATCTTTGTAGTCTGTTGTTCATTTATGTTGAAGGGACTCAACAGTGCTGGAGGGGGGCAGTGTAGTGGGAAATGCCTGGGGATGTACTTGGAATGTTGCACTGGGCTCGTGCAGCTAGAGGACCAATCACAGGTTAGCTCGCGCTGTCACAGACGCAACTATATTAGACACCGCGGGAGAGACAAAGGCCAGAACTGTTTAGTAACCATATCGTAGACTGTCACCTTAGCGTGGGATAGAGCAGGGAAACCTAGCGTATCCTGGGCTAGACAGTAGATACGGTGGCTAGCAGTGGTAGTGTTAGCAGCAGACTGCCTCAGTACCTGTAGCTAGCTGACTACCCCCAAGAGCTTCCCCAGAGAGACTGAGATAGACATTCACCCGGTCACACCGGAGCCAGAGTACAGAGAGACTGAGTGAGACATTCACCCGGTCACACCGGAGCCAGAGTACAGAGAGAGAGAGAGAGACACGCACCCCGGAGAGCAGCCATCCATCTCCCGCCCCGCCTAGAGCCCAGCCGCCCTGTTCCATCACCAGCCCTGGTCCCAAGGTGAGCTTGCTAACCCATTAGCACACGGCTAACTAGCTAACTAGCAGGCTAGCCCTAGCATTGGCGCAGCTATCCAGCTAACGGTGGTGAAGCCCGGTTTGTCGCACCTAAAAGTCCCCGCCTCCATCCATAGTTATCCGGGCTATAGAAAAACCGCGACAATATCTATGTATAGGGGTCCCGTACTGCACTGTATTTTTTATCATTAGCCGACTTTACGAGTGTGTCACTGAATGCGTCGAAGTCCCGAGACCCGGTGCGTTCACGGACGCTCGTAAACTCGGCAACAGAGCTCCAAACGGGGCCCCCCGACCTTGTGGGCTCTGGGGCGACCGCCCCCATGCCCCCGCTCTGGATCCGCCATGGCTGGGCCATTTTGCATCGTCATTAATCCACTGACCTGCGCCTGAAGCATATGGATCTCCAAGACGCATCCCACTCACCAAGGTTAATTTCGTAGCATAACTGGTCTTATCACTGGGTAACAAGCAAAACAGGCGGAAAACATTTTTAAACTAAAATCAAACCGTTGTAATGTATCGGAAGTTCGCTAGCCGTCTTCATACCAAGCCGAGACGGTAATCAACGGTTGGGGAATGTTCTTCCTGCAGCCAAGCTGCGCGCGCATCCCCAGTGTTTGATAACAAATAATTCCTCTATTGGTAGTTAGCTGGCCACTCAATGAAGCATTTGGTCATCCATAATTCATTAAAGTCGTTGCAATGAAAATGAAATGAAAACTAAGATCTCAGTGCATTCCATGATAACATTACCACGTTAATCCTGGCCAAGGATAGTTCCAAACGCTCACACACACCATCACATGTAACATGTTAGCCAATTACCTTTTTGATGTCGTCGTGTGGAGTGCGGGGAGGTGTGTCAGGGGTGTCTAGCTGAGAGAGCTGGTGCTGGATCGGCTGGGAGGGCTTGGTCTGCTTCGTCCGGTTGCCACAGGGACCACGGCCCCTGTTTGGAGCTGCGCCCGAGGAGGAACCACGGAGGGCGGTCAAACAGGCACGTAATCAGGGTGTTTCGTGTTCTCATGAATGACGCAGGGTTAGTACTCATAACCTGGTTTATTAACCAACATGACGAGGATGCAATAAGACGACATACGTGTAGCTGGCATCCAGCACTATCGCTTCCCGGGCCCTCACCCGGTAACCTGTATAACTGAGTGTTCCTCAGTACGGTGTCTGCAGTGGCTCAATAAACATCATTAATGACACAGTCACTGATCTACATCCCCCTTTCTTAGCTCATGCTCATACCATAACAAAACCATGTTGTCAAGTATCAATACTTGCTGAATAACATATATTGAACAAACCTTCAAATAACATACATTAAATAACTGTTCAATAATGACAGAGTGAGAATTATCAAATGCAAAGAAAACAATGTGCCCTTAATGAATAATATGAAAATACTTGTCTTAGCAAAGCATATAGTTATACTTTAACACTAAATGAGGTCTTTTATATGTGAAAATACCTGAAACGAAACCCAAAGACCTCAATGTCAGCTCTTAGCAAATCAGAGAATTAACTTAAATGACATAACCTTCAAAATTTTGAGCTGACAAATTGACTCAATCTTTATACTTAGGATTTGGCTTGCTGATACGACCATAGCATGTTGTGTACAGACTTCCAGTTGTCTTAGCAGGTAGCACAGCTGTAGGTGTTTTCATATGTGACTGTTCAGTGTCCAGCGTGTTGTGTGACACTTTTGTTGGAGTGTGCTGGTTGTTAAGTTCATGTCCATTGTCCTGACATTCACTGTCGTCTGGGTAGTGCTGTGCTGGAGCAGGCTCGACAACCAGGCAGAATGTGGCGCCTATTTCTCCTGTACAGCTTTCCTTCTGAGTGAATGAGATAGGATCTGGGCTCCTTGCAGATCTCCTTTACCATGCCTGTTCGATTGTAACCTTGAGGGGTCTGCATTCTGATAACTTGTCCTTCCATCAATGGTTGAAGAGGTCGGCTCGTTCTGTCATAGTACAACTTCTGTGTCAGTCTTTTGTTAAGAAACTGAGCCTTTACCTCCAGTGGCTTGTACACAGCGGTGTGGACTCGAGACACATGACTTGGACTCGAGTCAGACTCGAGTCATGAATTTGATGACTTTAGACTCGACTTGACAAAATGCAAAGAGACTTGCAACTCGACTTGGACTTTAACATCAGTAACTCGTGACTTCACTTGGACTTGACTCTTTTGACTTGAAAAGACTTGCCACTTCCCCCAAACCCAAAGATTAAAAAGTATGTTGACATGGACCGCTCTATCTCTCTTTGTACATACACGTGTGCATCTGCGTGTGTGTGTGTGTGTGTGTGTGTGTGTGTGTGAGAGAGAGAGAGAGAGATGGCGCGCTGTCGGCACGACATCCAATCAAATTAGATCCACGTTGTTTTGAGCCGACAGCATCCAACCAATCAAATTACAGGACAACCAATGAAGAATAACAGATAACAAGGCGCCAGTTGGCAAAATGATACCAAAGATAGTTTCGTTTGGGTATAAAAATTACAAGGTGGTCAACAAAAAACGAATTGCAGTATGTAAAACATGTGGGTCGAAGATTACGGACGGAGATGCAACAACTTCGAACTTCGCTCGACATTTGAAGTTGCACAAAGAACGGTAAGTTTTGAATGAAAGCTAACACTAGCTTATCGGCTAAGTAACGTAATTGCTAGCTGCATAGTTAAATCAATGAGTGTAAACTCACTGTTAACGTCACCTTGCAAACACGGTAATCTGCATCCACTGCGGGTTCATTCCCTTACTCATACTCATCATATTGTAACAGGACAGTTTGGGATGTTTGAAGCGGGATTGTATAAGGTGCTTAGTTAAGGTGCTTAGTCAGTGTATCACACACACAGTAGACTGCTGTCAACAGTAAAACATAAGCAAACCTAATCAAATCAAGGTCAGTTTAAATGTACTCTATATTAAGAATATGTGTACGTTACCATGTTAGCTTGCTGCCAGACGAGTTTTCCCCCCCGACAGGAAAGCGAAGTATATCTTACTCTCTCCAGCACACCAGATTCCACTGACAAAAACAGCCATTTTACTTTGCAGCACACGGGAGTTGCTTGTTTACTGCTGCCTCATTGAGGTCGTTTATGTCATTTCGGTAAATCACAACTAAGCTGAACTATCACCGAAGACATAAAATAACACAAATAACTTAATGATTGAGGTAGCAGTAGACCAGCAATTTCTGTGTGACGCGAGGTAAAATTGCTGTTTTTGTCAATGGAATCTGGTGTGCTGGAGAGAGTGAATTAACAAGCATAAAACTCCAGTTTCCTGACGGAAAGGGCTGTTTGATGGCAAGGTAAAGCAGTGAAAATATTATTAATATAGCATACAATGACAATGAAATTGATTTTATTGATGTAATGTTACAACACACACACTAATACAGTATACAATTAATATTAACACAAAATGAATATTAACACAATGTTACGATTGATATGTGAGTAAAGAGTAGTTTCAAATACAATTCATGTGTGGCTATAAGGGATTTTCTGACATCTGTTTCATATGCTTACCTGTTACAGATTTGAAGAATACCAGATGAACAAAAGCATCATAAATGAACCACAACAGCCTTCAATCTCAAAATTCCTGGACCGTCATGTAGGGCATTACAGCATGAGTCATCCACAGCATAGAGCTATCACCAATGCAATACTGTCTGACTTGATTATTGATTGCAACTTTCCCCTATCTATTATGGAAAACAAGAGTTTTCGGCACTTTCTGACAGTACTTGACAGTAAGTACAGCCCAGTGTGTCGCAGAACATTGACATCAAAAACAGTGAGCCTCGCTGAGGAGAGACGTTCAAAATTAAAAACTCAATCGAGCAACACTGACCATGTTTCAGTCACTGTGGACATTTGGTCTGACCGAAAGATGAGGGGATTCCTTGGTGTCACTGTCCACTGCATAGAGAAAGAGGCAGAGAGGATACAGCTAAAGACTTATCTCTTGGCCTGCAACCGCTTCAAAGGGTCACACACAGCTGAACGAATCTGTGACCAATTTGAGTCAATATGTGATGAATACAACATCAAAGATAAATTGTACTACATTATTAGTGACAATGCTGCTAACATGCGAAAGGCGTTCACTGTGTGCTTCCCCAGTGAACAAGAGGATGATGATGACGGAGACCATCTTGATGACCCTGAGCTCTGGTGTAACTTAACCCTGGAAGATCAGCAAACGGTAGATGCTGCTATTGCAAAGAAACAGCGCCTGCAGTGTTTTGCGCACACTCTTCAGCTGGTGGTGGGAGACGGTTTGAAAGAAACAAAAGTGGTATGTCCTTCTCTTTCCAAGTTATCTAAACTTAGCTCACTGCTGCACACAAGCACAACATTCAGAGATGTGTTTGATAGTGAATTTGGGGAACAGAAAGGCATCCCTGCCGCAGTCAACACAAGATGGAACTCAACACTGAGGCAAGTGAAGGCAGTTCTCCAGTGTGATCATCTAAAGCTCTGTGCTGTTCTAGAAAAGGCTGGGCATAAGGAGTTGTCATTCACACCACGAGAGTGGAATCTGTTGAAGGAGTTGGTGGACATCTTGAAGCCGTTTGGAGAAGCAACTGATTTGACACAGGGGGAGAAGGTCGTCACAATCAGTGCAGTTGTTCCATCCGTCTTGTCCCTCAATCACCACCTTGAGAAGCTGAAGTCTCAAGTTCGTTTCCTGAGCGGCCTGGTCAGAAGTCTCCAGGTATCCCTGAAAAAAGATTTCTTGGGATCTTCATTAACGTGAAAATGGCCAGGACTCAAGATGGGATCACTGCCCCCTTTTCAGACCCAGTCTACCTCAAAGCAGCCGCCTTGGATCCAGCCTTTTCTCTGCTGTGGGTGGAGCCCCATGTGCTGGTCAATCGTGACATCAAGACAGAGGTGGCACAACAAGTTAAAGGTAAATATTATTGACTTTAATGCAAATTTTTTCCTCATAATCTGATCTAATTGACTGCAACAATAATTACATTTTTCAGTCTAACACTATCACCAACATCAATGGTAATAAGGGCTCTTTTGTTTCTGCTGTTGCTGTTACATATTTTGCCAGAATTGATCCTGCAAGATGCTGCAGAGACTGAGCAACCTGTGTCTCTGGTTGATGAAGAGGAGCAAGAGGATATTGGAGAAGGAGAAGGGCTGTTTGCTGCATACCATAAGAGGCAGAAGAAGGATGTTGGGACCACTCTAGCACTACAGCTAAGTCACTACATTGACATAGCCAAAGGACAGGCTGCCCTTTTGTTCTGGGCACTGAACATGAAGACTCTTCCTTCACACTTCCGAGTGGCCATCAGAGTCTTGGCGGTGCTTGCCTCTAGTGCTCCAGTGGAGCGAGTTTTCAGCCATGGTGGCATCATACTACATCCCCATCATGCACAAATGACTGACAGACTTTTGGCCAATTTGATCTTTTGCAAATGCAATGCAGCATAGGGCCCTGACATAGAAAAGCACAACCCTGCTCATTGTTATGTTCATGTATTTGCCCTCCGCCCCCCCCCTTCCAATCTCTCTCTCTCTCTCTCTCTCTCTCTCTCTCTCTCTCTCTCTCTCTCTCTCTCTCTCTCTCTCTCTCTCTCTCTCTCTCACACACACACACACACTCACACACACAAACACCAGTCTCAGTCTCTCTAGGGATGCATACCAATTATTTTAGCAGTTTAGCCTCCATGTGTGTGTGTGTATATATATATACAAAGATTTTTTTATCAAGGGAGCAACAGGAACTGATAGAGGCGTGAATATATTACATGTAGATTTATGTTTGTGCGTGTTTCTATATCTGTGAGGACCGTAACGGAGGATGTGAACACGCTGGAGTGGAAGGAGAGTTTTTGGAAAGTGTGGATATGTTGAAGATGTGAAGACATTTTTAGAGAAAATTTTTGAAAACTACAAAAATTAGGACTGTTTTGCAAAACTGAGGATATTTTGTGATGAAGATGAACACTTTTGAAGAGTCAGGAAACTTTAATAGAATGCAGATCATTTTTTTGGGAGTGAGGATATCTTTTATAAAGTGGTGCCATGTTTGAAAAGGTTACAGTTACACTTAAGTTTTGAAAGGAGTTAAAAAGACTGAAAAATATTTTTTAGAAAGTGGTGACACATTTGGAAAAGTAACATTTTTTGGAGGACTGTTTTTGTGATCCTCACTTCATCCAAATACCTGTTTGAGGGTGAAGACATGGTTTTTAGTTTAAGGCTAGATTTACGTTTTAAGGTGAAGACTGTTTTACAAAAATGAGGATATTTTGAGACAGAAACAAACACTTTTGGAAAGTCAGGACACTTGAATCTTAAGGAAATTTTTCAAAAATGAAGACACTTCAAGAAAGTCGGTGCAGTTTTTCAGAAGTGATAATTCAGATAATTTTTTGGGGAGTGAGGATTTTTTTTTTATTTAAGTGATGACATGTTTGGAAAAGGTTAAGGCTAGATTTAAGTTTTGAAAGGAGTCAAAAAGACCTGTCTAGTTGAAGGTGAAAACGGTTTTGCAATATGATATGAGATCAATACAATACAGGACAGAAACTGCTGTGCAACTAGTTATAGTGCAATATGCTATGGAAATACAATGTCAGCACTTTTTGTGCAAATTACATTTGCATTTGGTTCTTTCAAATGTGTTTGAACAATGTTCTTGCAAAAAAAGGTTTGATAAATAAATACAGATCTTAAAAACATACATGATCTGTGTAAATATTATTTCTCTGTTGTTAAAAGGACTCGAAAGGACTCGAAACTCAAACGGTAGGACTTGGGACTTGACTTGAGACTTGTCGGTCTTGACTTGGGACTTGACTCGAGTCTTGCCTGTCTTGACTGGGGACTTGACTCGGGACTTGAGGGCAAAGACTTGAGACTTACTTGTGACTTGCAAAACAATGACTTGGTCCCACCTCTGCTTGTACACCTCTGGTTCAAGTAGCTTTCTTGAGACTGGCAAAGTGGTGCGTGTTTGCCTTGACATCAGTCTTTGTGCAGGGGATAAAAGTTTTGTGTCACGTGGTACATTTCTGAGATTTAACAGATTGAGAAAGACATCGCTTCCATCTCTATAAGACTTTTCCATGAGCTGTTTTGCACTGCGAACAGCCCTCTCAGCTAAACCATTAGATTGAGGATACTCTGGGCTGCTGGTGACATGAGTGAAGTCCCAATGTGTAGCAAAGTCCTTAAAGCGCTGACTTGTGAACTGTCTACCATTGTCAGTTATGAGTGTGTGTGGTGCCCCATGAACTGAGAAATGTCTTTTGAGTTTGGTGATGACTGTTGTCGATTTAGCATCACGGAGCAGATCAATCTCATACCAGCCTGAATATGAGTCTACCAAAACTAGGTACAGCTGATTACGCCACTCAAAGATGTCTGTTGCTACAGTGGACCAGGGAAGATCTGGCACTGGGTGTAGCTGGAGTGGTTCTTTCTGCAGTGTTAGGCCATCAACATAGAATGTATCATCAGCAATATTATCAGCTTGGTAAGGTTCCATCTGGTGAACAGCTCTCCTGAATTTTAGCTTGTTGTGGCCCAGTTGTAAAGATCTACAACATCTTTTAAAGTGATTCCATTTTTTACAGGCGTTGGTTGCACTGTTGACCAAAAGCTGGGCATTTGTCTCTCCTGGCCGCATGACTGCCTCCACAGTTGTTGCAATTAGCAATGCTCTGTTTGACATATTTTTCTGATCGATTGTCCACTTTGACTCTATCATGCTTTTTTATTCTCATGAATTTAGGTTGGACTGCATCAACATTTGTAGCATAATGCTGTTGTGAGGCTAGTGTCTTGTTGTGCTCTTCCGTCATCTCATGTATTTGACAGACAGAGACTGCTTTGGCTAGCGTCAAGTCACTATCACGCAATAGCACTTACCTCAGATTGTCATTATTTATGCCACAGACAAATCTGTCCCGAACGAGCTCTTCACACAGATCTCCAAAGTTGCAGCTTTTTAGTTTTATTCTCAAGTCACTGACACATGATTCAATGGACTCACCAGCCCTCTGATTGCGTGTGTTGAACTTGTGTCTTTCCATTGTAATGTTGGACCGTGGGCTGCATATCTCACGAAACTTTCTTTTCAGGCATTCGGGATCCTCCTTGGATTCAGCGGGAACGAGGACTTGTCCTCCCTCGCCGGGTGCTCTCACTTCTGCTGCATACACAAAAGACCGTTCGCGTTCAATGGCCTCTGGTCCTGCTAAGTTGAGGAGAATGTATGCACGGGTGCGGGCTGGCTTGTCAGAGTGTGCCGCCGCGACGAAAATGTCATATTCCTGTTCGAAGATTCGCCAGTTTTCACTGATGTTGCCTTCAAGGACGAGAGGGTCCGGCCGCCGAAATCCGTCCGCCATGTTCGCTGATTAGCTCCGTAGGCTAGGTGGCTCCGTTGTCCTCGCTAGAAAATATAAAAAGTATCGGCCGAAAAAATGTGCGTGAAAGTTCCAAAATCTTCCGCTTCTGACACCATGTTTCGTGTTCTCATGAATGGCGCAGGGTTAGTACTCATAACCTGGTTTATTAACCAACACGACGAGGATGCAATAAGACGACCTACGTGTAGCTGGCATCCAGCATTCTAGCTTCGCGGGCCCTCACCCGGTAACCTGTATAACTGAGTGTTCCTCAGTACGGTGTCTGCAGTGGCTCAATAAACATCATCAACGACACAGTCACTGATCTACACAGGGCATGCTAGGCTAACTGCTAGGCCATGCAGACCGGCGGTTTCGACAGTCATCCTGGCTGGCGTTTGTTCCCTTGGACAGTGATTTTTTTTTTGTTGTTGATATATATGTGTTAGTTTTGAAAATGTGTGTTTCTGTAGTTCTTGAATGTATTTTTGTATGTTGCACTGCTGTGGGCTGGGGGCATTTTGTTTCATTTCATGTGAGCAAGTGCATGAGGTGAGATGACTGTTCCTGATGACATACCTTTGGAAGTATGGAGATGTTTTGGAGAGATGGGAGTGGGGTTTTTTAACTAGATTGTTTAACACAAATTTGGAAAGTGAGAGGATGCCTGAGCAGTGGGGATGAAGTATACTGGTGCTGATTTTCAAGAATAAGGGTGATGATTTATATTTTTGTAGTAACTACAGAATGATTAAATATCAGTATTGTAACGTGGACGGATAAGAAGACACGCTGGCCCCTACCTCGCCTATGCGACCCTTTAGTCGAGCGGTTAGCGATGCCTCCTGCGGTGCGGGCTATACGGGTTCGCTTCCCGACCGCGGCAGTTCCTGTGGTTGCGCTGTCCCCCGAATTCACTGCAGTATTTGTTTTTTTTTTTATTTTGATACATCTGATGAGAAAGTATTTGTAATTTGTAACAACATACTTTTGTATGTATTTGTGCCCATCTTTGTCTATAGAGGTTTGACTACAAAATTAGTCATTTATTCCAATATGGATTTTGTCTGTGTGTGTGTGTGTGTGTGTCTGTCTGTCTGTCTGTCTATAGCGCTTATATAAATGTAACCCTCAGAGTACAATCCACCATAGGCTTCTGCACCAAATTCTGTAAATATTTTTTCATGTGTATTATGGAAGTAGAAACTGACAAATATACATTTAACCATTTTTAATTTAACAAATTGGTTGTTTAAAAAATACCTTGAATGAACTCTCATACCTATTAGCCTTATCGTCATGAAAACAGGGAAATGAATGATGCACCCTTGTTTAAACTTGATCCCCGCCTCCACCCTACAATGTTAAAATATTTATTCATACAGAGAAGTGGTGAAAACAGTAAACTATCTAGGATTGCGTAAGCCTTCTCTGGGGGCAATATGAGGAGGACGCAGCCTAGCCATTAAAAACAATGTAATGTAATAAGCTAGGTGTAATATATTGACTTTCCCTTCTAGTTTTTAACTAGAGTGTTTAACACAATCTTTTGAAAGTGAGAGGATGCCTGAGGAGTGGAGAAGAAGTGTACTGGTACCGATTTTTTATGAATAAGGGTGATGAAGTATAAAGTTGATCAGCCACAGCTCGAAGATATGGGAAATAATAATGGAAGCTATGTTAAGAGAAGTGATGATTACTGAGTAGCAGTATGGTTTCATGCTACGAAAGAGCACCGCAGATGTGATGTTTGCTTTTGTAACGGGGGCAGTCCTATGCTGTTCTGTGCTGGTCAGCCTGCTGCATGCCCGTCACTCTCATCATTAGCTCTGCGTTGTGTTCTAGTTGGGTGGGGCCCCAGGTGTTGTGGGGGGCCCTCAGTCTCTCATCATCATCATCATGATCAAGGAAGGAGCGGGGACACACAGGACTCTATTTGGCCCACCTTGCCATTTATTTTGGTTTCAAACCCTTCGACAACCGTCCAGTCCTCCAGCGGGAGCGGTGTTTCTTACGGACGTGGGGGTCGAAGTTCAACCACTGCCCGGACTCCACTCGTGTGCGTTAGAAGTAGAAACCGTCCACGGGACTCCGATGTAAGAAAGGATAAACAAGTATTTTATCCCACAGCTTGCAGTATCTTCTTACAGGGATACTCAAGGTTACGTTCTCCTCAACCAGCAAAACTGTCCCACGGTAAGAAACACGTGTGGCTCGGCTCGATTGCTGCTTGAGACTCCTCCCACAAAACAAAAATGGCCTCTCCCGCGTTCCCTCTTCCGTGTACCCACAAGACCTCTCTCTTAAAGCGACAGTACACGTATATGAAGGTCGTTGGAAAACATACATAAAAGTAAATAATGACATAAAATAAAATGTAGTAAACACAAATAACAGCACACAGACAGGATTTGGTGATATTTCATACTCAAAAAAAATAAAATAAAAACATTAATTTTAACCTGGTTACATTTTGAGAATGTTGACTGAGAAGTATAGAGAAGGCCAGAAGGAGTTACATTGTGTCTTTGTGGATTTAGAGAAAGCATATGACAGGGTGCCGAGAGAGGAGGTGTGGTATTGTATGAGGAAGTCAGGAGTGGCAGAGAAGTATGTAAGAGTGGTGCAGGATATGTATGAGGGCAGTGTGATGGTGGGGAGGTGTGCGGTAGGAATGACAGATGGGTTTAATATGGAGGTGGGATTACATCAAGGATTGGCTCTGAGCCCTCTCTTGTTTGCAGTGGTGATGGACAGGTTGACGGATGAGATCAGGCAGGAGTCTCTGTGGACTATGATGTTCATGGATGACATTGTGAGCTGTAGTGAGAAAAGGGAGCAGGTTGAGGAGAGCCTGGAGAGGTGGAGGTATGCACTGGAGAGAAGAGAAATGAAAGTCAGTAGGGGCAAGACAGAATACATGTGCGTGAACGAGACGGAGGACAGTGGAATAGTGAGGATGCAAAGAGTAGAGGTAACTAGGGTGTATGAGTTTTAATACTTGGGGTCAATTGTACAAAGTAACAGGGAGTGCAGGAAGAGAGGTGAAGAAGAGAGTGCAGGCAGGGTGGAGTAGGTGGAGAAGAGTGTCAAGAGTGATTTGCGACAGAAGGATACCAGCGAGAGTTAAAGGGAAGGTTTACAAGATGGTAGCGAGACCAGCTATGTTATATGGTTTGGAGACAGTGACACTGATGAAAAGACAGCAGGTGGAACTGGAGGTGGCAGAGTTGAAGGTGCTAAGATTTTCATTGGGAGTGACGAAGAAGGACAAGATTAAGAATGATTATATTAGAGGGACAGCTCAGGTGGGGTGGTTTGGAGACAAAGCTGTCCTCGACATCTACACCCCTTTATAACCTTTATACATGAACACCACCATCGCTATCTTTGAAAATCTTTGCTATATCTCCTTTTCAAGAACAAGGAGCTCTTAGTGCAGTCACATCTTTCTTGATACATTAACTAAAAAAATAAAAAAAATAAAAAAAACACTTTCTATCAAGTTAAAATTCCCTTATTTTGCACATATTCAAACACGCTTTCCTTCCGTTGAAAAATGATGTTCTTCAGGAGTGTTGCGGCGGAGATGAGGCGTAACACTGCCCTGTGCCTGACCACCTTGCATATCCAGAAGAGGCTGGTCAGCTGCAGAAGGTTACATTTTGTAACCCTAGTTCTATGATCATAGATGGAGCCCTCTGATAGGGCTCTGTAGTTTAGCCACTTGTCTATGTGGTTCGGTGCAGTGAAGTTCTACGTATTGGAATAGTGGGCTCATCCTGATTGGCTGAGTACGCACATGTAAATTCAAGTGTGCAGAACCAAATAGATAGGTGGTTAAGCAATAGAGCCCTGTCAGAGGCAGTAGCCTGTGTGGAATAGAACTACTATGTGGCTGTGACCATCCACTCTCACAAAGGTCAAAAGCTTGCAGATGGTTGGGATGCACCACATCAAAAGCAAAAAGCTGTTCCAAATCAAATTAGATTTTTCTCCTCTTCAAAACATCATTCATATATTTTCGTAATGTGTGTGTGTGTGGTGTTAGTGTGTGTGTGTGTGTGTGTGTGTGTGTGTGTGTGTGTGTGTGTGTGTGTTAGTGTAGATAGCGGGACCGAAAACTAAAGCACTTATGATCCTAATTCTTTTTGGAGGTGGTAGGTATTGTTCCAGAGAGTAAGAGAAAAATCCCAGAAAATTAAAATTATGCATAATTATGCATAAATATGCAAAATATGCATTTTTCTAAAAATGGCTGGGCATTTCAGATGATTCTGAGCATCTTTGATTTTTTTCACCTATATAAAAAAAAATTTCTGGGACAAATGTTTTGGCATTATGCAAAATAAATGCATTTTTGCAAAAATGCACTTATGATCCTAATTTTTTTCGGAGGTGGTAGGTATTGTTCCAGAGAGGACCAGAAAAATAGCAGAAAATTAAAATATAATTATAATAATTATGCATAATTATGCAAAATATGCATTTCCTAAAAATGGCTAAAACCACTTTTCTCGGCATTTCAGATGATTCTGAGCATTTGGGGGGAGGGAGTTGGAGTGGGGGGGGCAAACACTTTTCTCGGCATTTCAGATGATTCTGAGAATTTGGGGGGAGGGAGTTGGAGAGGGGGGGGGTTAGGGGCAGGGGGAAGGCGGTTAGCTGGCAGGATGAAGAGGAGGGAGATTTAGACGGGTGGATAACCAAACCGCTACATTGTAGCGGGGTTCTTCTAGTATTTGTATAAAGCAAGAAGTGTAGTGTATGTATGTGATTGTTCTGTAAGCTTGCCATTTTCAAAAAGGAGATACAATATGGTTGTTGAAGTCATTTGATTATAAGTATTGTAGTATTATTATTAAGAAAAAAAGCTACATTTACGACACAGACAACATAGGCAGGCACATAAAATTAGTTTGACTAAAATCCAATTCCACATTCATCTTCACCACTGTCTTCTAAGACTTGGATCCCACCCACGATTTTGGGAGTCTCTAATTGTGGCTTTTGTTCTAATCTGGTTGTCTCCATCATTATCGGGATTAGGAATGCTGGCTGTCAGGGTTCTGTAATGACCTACCTTTCACTCTCATAGATGATAACACCGTTTCTGAATTAGCCGTGGAACTTCGGCATATTTATTTCGCTCCATGCATAACGTGCACATAATCCGACTGACCCTCGTCTACCTTCCCGCTCCCGTGGCTGCTCTGTTTACTATCCCATAATTCCCTGTGTCCTTAAAGGTGTATTCCCCTAATACTGAACATCACATCCCTCCAACATTCCCAAGAAAGTAAACATTACATTCCTGCTATAGGATAGGGGTTGAAGTTTCTTTGTAACAAATCCCACTAGAGGTATCACAACATAAACATTTTTGTTTTTGTTTTTTTGAATTAACGGCATACAAAAACCAAACTAATGCTCCACTACAACACAGTCCAAAGTGTTATGTTATGGCACAAAATCATTAAGGTACTCTGGCCGCTTCACGGCAACCCTTCTTGGGTAGCGAGGGGCGCCTGAGGTCACTGGGCCGGAAGTTGGGTTGGGTTCATCATTGTAAACAAAGTCATTTGGGTCAGTCTCACTCCGCATGCTGTTGTCCTCTCCCAATGTACCAGTTGGACCAAGTGTGGGGGACACTCGCTTGAAGTGTGACGCATTTCTTGTCATCACCTGCTGCCCCCGTTGAGCAGTGATCATTGTTCCTTTTGCTGCAGGGACTTGAAATGGCTCCGGATGGAAAAAGGACTGGAATTTGTTCTCTGGTCGCAGTCTTTTCACCAGCACATGGTCACCCACTTTCAGAGCAGGGGATGGGCGACAGAAGTGTTTGTCGTGATGCCCTTTCATCTTCTCTTTTGCTTGTGTGTCTCTGGCTCTCATGAACTTGTCTGGAACTGTGTTTTGGACATTGGGTAGTGTTGTGCGCACCTGCCTGCTAAAGATGGCTGTGACAGGTGGTTTCCCAGTGGTGCTGTGTGGGGTTGTTCTGTATGCTCTCAGGAAGCGATTCAGTGCTTGTTGAGTGTTTTTGCATTCAAGTGTGGCAATCTGGATCGTTTTTTTCAACGTTTTCATAAAGCGCTCAACCTCCCCATTTGCTTGGGGCCAATATAGGGGTCATCTTTCTGTGGCGGAAGCCTAGGTATGAAGCAAACCTGGAGAAGTCCTCAGAATTGAAAGGAGGACCATTGTCACTCTTGACAACTTCTGGGATGCCAAATAATGAGAACATGCTGCCTAGCTTTGGTATAACAGCTTTTGCAGATGTGGTGGACACCTTCTCCACCACCGGGAACCTTGAATAATCGTCCATCACTACAAGTAAGTACTCTCCATTTGGCAATGAGCAGAAATCCACACTCACCTCAGTCCAGGGTGCAGCTGGAAGGGGAGTCATCTGGAGTGGTGCGTGAGATTGTGTTGTGTTTGTCACTGCTTGGCAAGCAAGACAGGTTTTGACGCAGTCTTCTGTCTTTTGGTCTATACCAGGGAACCACACTTTTTCCCTCAAAAGTTTCTTTGTCTTTACCAACCCCTGATGGCCTTCGTGAGCAATGTCAATCACTCGGTTATGCAGAGATGAGGGTATTACCAGCTTGTTACCTCTGAGAAGGAAATCAGATGTGGACACCATGAGCTCTGACCTCTGTGCATGAAAACATCGGAGGAGTGATTTTTGGGCTGGAGACATGTCTGCTGTCTGTTCCAGAAGAGTGTGCCACTGTCCTGTTCTGGCCACAGCTATGACCCGCAGGAGGCATGGGTCAGACTGTGTGGCAGTGTGGATCTCCTGCAGTGTCATAGCGCGGGGAACATCATGGTCAATGATGAAACGCACGTGTGCTTCAGCCAGCTCGGTGGCATGTGTGCTATTCGACTCGTGTGTGTGGACTGGGTGTCTGGAGAAGTAGTCTGCTGGGTTACCAACACCTGCCTTGTAGGTCACAGAGAAGTTGAAGTTCTGTAGCTTTAGTAGCCAGCGTTCAATTCTGGGAGGGGGAGAGGAAGATGGCTTGTTAAACATGGGCATCAGCGGCTTGTGGTCAGTAACCACTGTGAATGGGCATCCGAGCAGATATAACTGGAAATGAAGGCAGCCCCAGATTATAGCTAAAGCCTCCCTCTCAGTCTGTGAGTATCGCTGTTCTACAGGTGACAGTGTTTTGCTGGCATAGGCAAGTGTGTGCAGAGTACCATCAGAGTCAGTTTGAGTAAGAACAGCCCCTAGGCCTACAGGGCTTGCGTCCACAACAACTTCTGTGTGTTTCAGTTGGTCAAAATAGGCCATGACTGTGTCGCTACTCAGTGCATTTTTGAGTTTGTCAAAAGCTGTCTGGTGGGTTGGGGACCAGTCCCACAGCTGGTCTTTCTTTGTGAGCTCTCTGAGAGGCTGTGTCAGGGTGGCTAGACCTGGAATGAAACGACCACAGTATGTGACAAGGCCAAGGAAACTTCTGACCTCTCCTGGGTTCCGTGGGGCTGGGGTCTCCTTGACTGCAGCCACCTTCTTGGGGTCCACTGAGATGCCTTGATCTGAGAATACATATCCGAAAAACTCCACCTTGGTCTTGTTGAAGTCACATTTGTCAGCATTGAGTGTGAGGTTACATTCACTGAGACGCGTAAGGACCGCCTCTAGGCTCTTGTCATGTTCTTCTTGGCTAGTGCCATACACCAGCATGTCATCACTGACGTTCAGAACACCCGGGATGTCAGACAGTGTCTCTCTAATGGTGTTTTGGAAAATCTCTGCCGCTGAAGATATCCCAAAGTTGAGTCGTTTGTAGTGCCTCAGGCTTACATGTGTTGTGAAGGTTGTTATGTAGCGGGAGTCAGGATGGAGTTCAATCTGGTGGTAGCCAGCTGTCAGATCAAGTGTGGAAAACACTTTTGCCCCATTAAGGTCTGCTAGAATGTCATCCACTGTGGGAGTGAGGTGCCTCTCACGCTTGATGGCTTCGTTTGGGCATCTCATGTCAACACATAGTCTGATTTTTCCTGGTTGTTTGGGCTTCGGAGCTACTACCACCGGAGAGACCCATGGCGTGGGGCCTTCAACACGTTCGATGATGTCAAGCGCCTCTAGTTTCTCCAGCTCCTGTTCCACTAGCTGTCTCATGTGGAAGGGGATGCGCCTGTGTTGTTGAGCCACTGGTTGCACTGTAGTGTCAATGTTGATTTTCACTTGGTGATCCTTGAGCTTTCCAATGCCTTGAAAAACGGTGGGGAATTTTTTTTGGAGCATGAGCGGCACATGTATACATTGTTGACCAGGCGGACTAGGTCGAGGGCAACTGCTGTCTGGCAGCTTACTACAGGAGTCGCTGGCTTGTCGACCATGAAGAATGTTTCTCTGACAATTCTGTCTCGGAAGCTGAGTTGTGAGCAGAATTGCCCGCACATTGGCAGAGGCGTGCGGGAGCCTTAAGCAAAAATCTGGACTGATGTGTTCTGCAGTACTGGGCGGGCTGGGAGTGATTGAAATGTGCAATAGTCCATTACATTGACTGAGGCTCCTGTATCTACCAGCACTTCGAGAGGCGACCCATTTATCTGAATGGTCTGTTTCGGCGCTGTGATAGCTGGGTCTTTTCAGCGTAAAAAGATATCTGGGGGAGTGGTCTGTGCTGTCTTCATTGGGACGCGGTGAGTGGGCATTTGATTTTGAGGTGTCCTCTGACTGTTGACATTGTACATAGTTCATACTTTGTCTTGGGCGCGACCGGCACATTTTTGAGAAATGATTTTGTTTGTCACAATTGCGACATGCAAGCCCACGTGCTGGGCAGTCACCTTGACGAGGGAATGAGCCACCGCAGTTGAAGCACTCACGTCCGTGCGCGCCTGGGGCGTATGTGCAGGCTGCCGGGCAGAATGAGCAGGTTGCCTAGCCCACTGATTCCTGCGCTCTCGGTGGCGCAGAGCCAAAATACCATCTGAAACGGCGTCTGATCGTTTCTCCATTTCACGTGCTTGTTGTTCAGACGCTTCTTCCAGCCGGGCTAGTTCCAGGAGTTTTGTCAGATTCACCGTGGGATCAGTGAGAGCTTTTCTCCTAAGCTTGTGCAATACGCAGGTTTGCACAATGTGGCGTCTCATTTCTGCGTCAACATCAGAGAACTCACAGGATACTGCAAGTGTGCATAAACGGACATAGTATTCCCCAACGGTTTCATTTTCAGACTGTGTAGATTGCCTAAACTTGTACACCTCAAAATCCACATTCCTCTTTGGTGAAAAATAAGTCTCAAGTGCCTTAACGGCTTTATCAAAGTCTTTAGCGTCTCCCTTATCAGGCAGCGTCACAAAAATGTCATATACCTGTTCGCCCGCATAATGAAGTAGCATGGCACGTTTCCTAGTATTGTCTTTGATGTCCATGGCCAACAAGAAATTTTCGAAACGAGCCGTCCATTTCTCCCATCTAGGTCCCAACGTCCCGGGGCACCTCCATGGATATCAAACGCCGGGAACGCGTCGCTCGACGCGAAAAACTTTGCCATGATGAGATGGCGGATGACTTGGATGAACTTGTTGATTCGTGCTAGCTAGCTCAGCTAATGCAGTTAGCTGAACGTTACTACGCTTTTGTTACTACTGATTAGAGTTCATAATTCAATTCCGCAGTGCAGGTTCCGTCAATCCACAAAGTCCTCGTCGCCATTGTAATGACCTACCTTTCACTCTCACAGATGATAACACCGTTTCTGAATTAGCCGTGGAACTTCGGCATGTTTATTTCGCTCCATGCATAACGTGCACATAATCCGACTGACCCTCGTCTACCTTCCCGCTCCCGTGGCTGCTCTGTTTACTATCCCATAATTCCCTGTCCTTAAAGGTGTATTCCCCAAATACTGAACATCACAGGTTCCACTGTGTGTTCTTTCATGTTGCCTGCTAATCCAGAAAGACAAAATAGAAGCAGCATGAGAAACTTGAAATAGATGAGAAAATGTCAGAAATAAATACTCCAAATGTGGGGAAAAAAACTGCCATTCTGTGCCTTTTCCTCATATTCATCTTTTCATGTTAAATACATTTCATCAGTTTCATAAATAAGCAGCAGAAATACCTTTTTTAAATTTCTTGATTGCTTCAGCATGCTTCTTTCTCAGTGGAACTTTTGTGGTCAAGGAAGCAACGTGTCTTCATAGTTTTCTAATGTGTGAGAGTACCTTGCAGAGACACTTCCAGTACCAGGGCTCTAAGTGGGACTGGACCGATCACATCACAACCGCATCTGTTTCCATGGGACATGTGCCAATATTTGTGATCATATATCATATATCATGGCTCCGTGATCATATATCATATATCATGGCTCCGTGATATATGATGGTTGCAATGGAGTGGCTCATTGTTTGCCACCTGAAAGCAATGCTAGAACTGCATCAAGCACCCCTTCCTCTGCACCAAGGATGCCGCTCTAGCATCAGTTCAGATCCATCTATATCATAGGCACTCAAGCCTGAACTTGCTGGAGAAGCTATACTGGTGTGCCAAAGTGGCACACCAGTAATGCATTGTGCTTGGCAGATGGAGCACTTCCCTCATATTGTGCCTTGTGTTCTTTAACCTGTTGTTTCACTGTTATGCAAATCTCATTGAATTCCCTCCTACCCTGCAAAACAGGAATAATGATTTTTCTATGTTTGTATTAGCTATTGTAACTACTGAAATATTATTAGCTAAGTCCAGAAGCTATTTATTAAACTTTTCTAGCTTTTTTTAAAAATTGCGACCCATGAGCTACGTTTGTTGTCTAGTTTTGTTTTCCTGTTATCTATTTCTGCTTTGGACAAACTTACTTTCGTACTAGCACAATTTGGTTTATTTTCAAGATTCCCTAATTCGGATTCGAGCTTCGTTCAGCTGTGTTTTTATTTATTTGTTTATCTATTTATTTTTATCCAGGCTATTTATCAAATCGTTTATTCTTAAGAAAGTTCTTTATGACAGTTTTCTTTCTTTGTATTGAAGCCCTGCACTGATGAGAAAGACAGAAAAAAATGTTTTTTCTTTTTATGTATATATATATACACTACCGTTCAAAAGTTTGGGATCACATTGAAATGTCCATATTTTTGAAGGAAAAGCACTGTACTGTTCAATGAAGATAACTTTAAACTAGTCTTAACTTTAAAGAAATACACTCTATACATTGCTAATGTGGTAAATGACTATTCTAGCTGCAAATGTCTGGTTTTTGGTGCAATATCTACATAGGTGTATAGAGGCCCATTTCAAGCAACTATCACTCCAGTGTTCTAATGGTACAATGTGTTTGCTCATTGGCTCAGAAGGCTAATTGA